>NW_025230149.1:0-3884 GCF_018294505.1 Triticum aestivum | reverse complement strand
TTACCATCCGATCGTGGCGCTCCCGGCGTTGCACGCCATCACAGACAACAATATCCTTGATCTCTTGCAGGAGCAGGCACCATTCCACGTCCGACCGCTCCATTGCCGACACGCGTGCAGGTATGCTCTCCTCCAGGGCATCAGATAGGGCCCTGTAGTAGTTGAGCGGATTGTCGAACCGGCCCATGAACTTGCCGTTGTGGTCGGCCTCCTGCTCTGTCACCACCATGAGCTTCGGCGATAGCTCCGCTAGGTCTCGGAGGAGCACGTCGGCCTTCATCATGGTAGCATGGGCCTGCGCTTTTCCTTTCCTGTCATGAGGACGAGCAACCACTTCTACAAACTCATCGGCGAGCAGATGGTGGAGCTGTAGTGTGGAGGCGATGACCAGTGCTTCACTGATCCTGAAACTGAGGGGCTCGATGCTGAGCAGTTGATTGATGTGGAGTTTCACCAAGTGGAACTGGAAGCCGATGTGCAGGCTCTTGGCTTCCCGGGCGACGAGCGCACCGGTGACGAACATGAACTTGTCCTCCTCGTTGACAATGGTCAGACCGAGGATTTGGTTATGTGTGCCCGCTCTCGGATGCTTGGCAAAGAGGCGGAGGAGCAGAAGCCACTGGGCAGTGTCAGCGCCGCTGAGATCGACAACATCGAGCAGGTCATTCCTCTCCATCCGAGCTGCATCGATGATGGCGTAGTTCGCCGTGGTCCCGATGAGGTGGAGAAACGGGCACATCTTGGCGAAGTAGCGGCGCACTGCGGCGGCCACCGGTGCATGGGTATTCTTGTGCGCCTGGAGGGCGCGGCACACGCCCTGCCATGGCTGGACCACGCGCAGCGCTAGAGCGTCAGCGAACGATGCCAAATTGCTACATATCCTCTCCAGCCCCTTCTTTATCAGCTCCTTGTCCCCTTTGCCGAACGTGGCGGTACAGGAATATAGAAGTGTGATAAGGTCTATCGTGCGCTGTGCAGGTTTCATCGGGGATGCTGTAGTAGGCGCCGCTGCCAACCTCACCTCCGGCACGAGGAATCTCGTATTGCCGTTGATGCTGGAGTACGAATGTCTAGTTGAGTCCGTTTCCAAGATCCACCGACAACGATGTCCTTAGAGGTGGGTTCACTGATACACTGGTGTGCCGGTTTGATGTTTAACGAATGCTAGGAATAAATTCTTGATTTGACAATTTTTTTTACTTAAAGTTAGGCAATGGGGGATAAGGTGATTTAGGATAATCATATATTTCTTCGGTTTAAAAGTACTAGTCATCAACCCATGGGTCGGACGGGTTAGCAATAAAAAAAAGGAACATATACATCTAATTAAAGTGTAAATGACATGTTCAAAAAAAGTGTAAATAACATTGGTGTTACTAATGTTTCTTAACAAGAATACAAGAGAAACACTTTCTACATATTATTATACAAACATATGAATGTCTCTACTACTTATCCATCGGAAGGGATAGCTATATTTTTTCACCAAGTTCTTTACTGGGGGTAACGTCGACTAAGATACAGAAGAAAATGAGTTGAATGACATCGGATGTCGAAAAAACTTTACCAACCTCTGAAGTACAATACTGTATACATGATGACTCGATCACAAACAACTGTTAGTCAGTCAAAGAATAATGTGGTGGACTGAGAAACCTTAGGCCATGTGATAATCAACTTGCATGTTAATTCAAGAAAAAAAACATAGTTGCGATCATGAATGAACGATGTGGGACATCTAATCAGAATGGGAGCAACTGAAAAAACTTAAGAATCCCACCTTCTTAAACATGGCTGAAGTAGTCGATAAAATGTTTTCCATTAACAGGTGAAGCAAATAATTGCATGAACCACTTAACAAAAGGGTCATTATGTGGAATAACTTACATGTGGCTAATTAATGTGTAAATAACATGGCTGGCTAACAACCTTCTGAAAAGAACCAACACATACATCTTACACATTTGACATAAGAATAGTTTACTGCTTTTAGACCCACCGACAATCATATATTTCTCTGGCAACAGGAATACAAATTGAGATCCATCGGTAGAGGAATCATTTTCATGCCTATAGAAATTGAGCCTCAAGTCAGATCTGCAAGATCAAACTTATTTTTACTGTGGTTAGTTATTTCGCCACACTAAACTGTTTATGAAATTAAATTTACCATACACACTTCGTTGATGTACTGCCATAAAATTCCAGGGTTATTGTACATGACCTCTAGAGCAACATTAGGGAGAAAACTATAATTATTGAGCCTATAAATTCACAGTTATTGATTCTTTTTTCCTTTTAGAAGGGAAATTTCGTAATTATAAATATTGAGCCTATAAATGAACACATTTAACAGTAATCCTAATGCCATACTACTGTTTTCTCACAAATAAAAAAGGAGATATTTTTTCTATATATACACGTGGAATATATACAGTTGATAGTCTCTCGTTTTAGTGAAATCGAATAAAAGCACAATAGTTATCAGTTGATAGTCTCATCGGCAATTTAAATTGAACATGATTGTCGCTAATTACTCTAGTTATTTTATTCAAGAATTACTATTATTGAAATTTTAATGAGGTGGTCATAGTTATTGATTCTTTTTTTGCTTTTAGAAGGGATTTTTTTGATAATTGTGTATGTTGGTCCTATACATGAACGCACGTGAATCTAATAGTAATGCCATACTACTGCTTTCAAAAAAATAGAAAAGGAACTAATTTTTCTGTTTATACACCTAGAAAGCTTATACGTAAGCAAAGATACTATGCATCTTTGTGGATATTAATTTTATTCTGCACTCCTCACAATATCAAAATGCCAAAAAATAAAATCAGAACCATGGCGAGTAATAATAACTTGGGAAATTTGAGAACTCATTCTCGGTAGAATATATTTAAAACTCCCGGCAAGTTAACGGAAATAACAGCAGGACTAATACTTAACCAAATATTCTACGACAAGCAGACCAACTTCTACTCGAAGAAGGAAAATCACCTACAATAATCGTTACCCTCCTATTGTTCTTATGTGTATTTGGCATGAACTTCTATATAGAACAACGATGGAACCGACCGTGTATTGTTTGAACATTTGCCTCTGGAATATCGATGCTCATAAAAATTAAAGCCTTCTGAAGTCTTTTGTTTTTCTGCATGTAACTCATGAATTAAGAGCAGCAGCATTCATAATCAACACATTTACTTGGGCATTCAGCACGCTTGCTGACGTTAACACCTAATGGTGATGCTTTTTTTACTAATGATTGAACACCAATCTCTCCCGTGAAAATTCACAACGCCGGTGCAACATCAAGGAAATTATGGTGCATGCACAGATTATCCCCACGTTGAAGTTGCTTTTGCCACTACAACATATAGCAGATGGCTCTTGAACAATCCCTACAGGGAACCAAGAAACACTAAAAGCTACAAGGAAACCACACATAGCAATCCAACAACTATTAAGAGGGAGATAACCCTGACACGCTCAAATAATATATATTGTAATTAATCATCTGAAGTAGAGATTAAGTTCTGGACCTGGAAAAAAGAAAGATTTCTTTGAAGTGGTCTGGTTGTTGGTAGTGATGTTTTTTTTTGATGTTGTATGCCGGGCAATGGTGGGGAAAACTGGAGACCAAATCTTGGGTAGCACGTGTGTTATGTGATCTTCCTTACTGTAGAAACATTGGCTGCTAGGTCTTGGTAGGTTGCATTCCATATCACATGTGAAACACGGGCTAACCCAGGTATGCCACCAGCTAGTTCTGATGGGGCAATCCCTACCCAGTACTGCTGTGTGGCTACACACTGGTCCAGATGGTATTAGCTCACTGTGCACCACAGATTGTAATGACTCCTTTTAATTAATGAAAGGTC
>NW_025230148.1:7278-16230 GCF_018294505.1 Triticum aestivum | reverse complement strand
GGTAGTGTATTGAAGTGGTGAGTAGTGGACTCGTGTGCGCAAAACCATTTCAAATTGAAGTATCGTAGGATAGCCTAGCCAAGAGTCAAAGCTGGCTTGCTGCAATAACTCCACCAACCCTTTTTGATACTATGCATGTATGTAGGATCTGATGTAAGTCTTGCTGAGTACCTTTGTACTCATGTTGCTATAATCTACATTTTTTACAGAAGACGCTGCAACCCCTTCTGATGGGTTCTATGTAGACGTTGACATCAACGAGTAGGCTAAAGACCCAGGTGGTGACCCTGAGCTTGTGATGGACCACGTAGTATAGCTAGGCTTTCCAAGCCTCTTTTATTTTACTAGTTGTCTGTACTCAGACAATGTACTTCCGCTGCTGGTTTGTATGACTGTATGACTTGTATGTTGGGTCGTGAGACCCGTATCTTTGTGTATGATATATATGGCGCCCTGAGCCTTAAATAAAGTACTTGTGTC
The DNA here is from genome assembly GCF_018294505.1 of Triticum aestivum. Lineage (NCBI taxonomy): Eukaryota > Viridiplantae > Streptophyta > Magnoliopsida > Poales > Poaceae > Triticum > Triticum aestivum. Next base: position 15,750 of record NW_025230148.1, on the reverse strand, counting down.
GTAGAGTCATGTTGTGATGCTTCGTTGTATTTGCACATATCGAGCATATTGTGTGTATGATTGAAATGCTTGGTATGTGTGGGATCTGACTATCTAGTTGTTTATCTTTAGTAGCCTCTCTTACCGGGAAATGTCTCCTAGTGTTACCGCTGAGCCATGGTAGCTTGCTACTGCTCTGGAACACTTAGGCTGGCCGGCATGTGTCCTTCTTCGTTCCTGTGTCTGTCCCTTCGGGGAAATGTCACGCTTTGAGTACCGGAGTCCTGTTAGCCCGCTACAGCCCGGTTTACCGGAGTCCTGCTAGCCCAGTGCTACAGCCCGGACCCATTTGCTGATGACCGACACGTTCGGAGCTGGGTCATGGATGCCTGTCCCTGTAAGTCTGTGCCACTTTGGGTTTACAACTAGTCATGTCAGCCCGGGCTCTTTATCTTATGGATGCTAGCGACACTATCATATACGTGAGCCAAAAGGCGCAAACGGTCCCGGGCAAAGGTAAGGCGACACCCGTGGGAATACCGTGCGTGAGGCCGCAAAGTGATATGAGGTGTTACCGGCTAGATCGATGTGACATTGAGTCGGGGTCCTGACAGCGTTGGCATCAGAGCCGGACTGCCTGTAGGTTCTCCAAGCCAAACTGGTCGATGTTGAGTCTAGAAATTCTTTAGTTATATGTAGGGGAATTGTTTGTGGGTTGGAACGTAAGGCTCTTTTACTCCTTTATCTTATGACATTCTGATCTGAGTCAGTCCATTCTTCCACTGGGGGTTAAGGAATTAGGATCTGTTCTCTCTATCAGGATTGCGAGTTGCTAATCAGTAGTACCTTATAAGTTTATGGATTCAAGCCTAGTTCAGTTTTACTACCACATGATGTTGTTAGAATGGATTCAGAACTTTGATATGATGATGTTGAGTGTGTACGAAATCCTTTGTCAAATGTCTCAAAATCCTTTTTGAGCATTTACAGCTGTTATGCTGCCGAAATTTTGCTAGAAATTCTAATGCCTTTGCATTATGATTGTGCTTTCAGATGGCCACTCGCGACCTCAATCAAGTGGTTCGCCTGACTCGATGCCTAGATGTACCCGGCCATACTGCCAAGTTGGTCAGGGTAATGACTGAGGCTGGATACCGTTGGTATCCTGAGTACACGGTCGAAGAGCAATTCCGAGATTTTAATCAAAGCCAGTATCTCTGCACTGTCAGGATATTTCCATCTTATCCTGGATCCACCGAGCCTCTTCACTGCTCCTATGGACTCGAGGTTACTATTGAGATGGCTGTGCAGGACGCCGCCTACTCTATGATGACCATTATGCGAGTCAGATCTGGTTTATTTCGGGACTCTGATTTCCGGTATATGCCAGGATCACTTCCGGGAGCACAAGGGTATCTCCAGGCTATTTATGCTGACCCCACTCAGGAGGATTCACGGACTCGCACCACTGCTGAGATGCTCGAGGATAAGGACCGTGAAAATCAGGCCTTGAGGTTAGAGCTCTTCAATACCCGTGCTGACCACTGGGCCACTTTGACCCGGTTCGCTGTCAGGACCCCGACTCGATGTCACATCGATCTAGCCGGTAACACCTCATATCACTTTGCGGCCTCACGCACGGTATTCCCACGGGTGTCGCCTTACCTTTGCCCGGGACCGTTTGCGCCTTTTGGCTCACGTATATGATAGTGTCGCTAGCATCCATATGATAAAGAGCCCGGGCTGACATGACTAGTCGTAAACCCAAAGTGGCACAGACTTACAGGGACAGGCATCCATGACCCAGCTCCGAACGTGTCGGTCATCAGCAAATGGGTCCGGGTTGTAGCACTAGGCTAGCAGGACTCCGGTAAACCGGGCTGTAGCGGGCTGACAGGACTCCGGTACTCAAAGCGTGACATTTCCCCGAAGGGACAGACACAGGAACGAAGAAGGACACATGCCGGCCAGCCTAAGTGTTCCAGAGCAGTAGCAAGCTACCATGGCGCAGCGGTAACACTAGGAGACATTTCCCGGTAAGAGAGGCTACTAAAGATAAACAACTAGATAGTCAGATCCCACACATACCAAGCATTTCAATCATACACACAATATGCTCGATATGTGCAAATACAACGAAGCATCACAACATGACTCTACGACACAAGTACTTTATTTAAGGCTCAAGGAGCCATACATATCATACACAAAGATACGGGTCTCACGACCCAACATACAAGTCATACAGTCATACAAACCAGTAGCAGAAGTACATTGTCTGAGTACAGACAACTAGTAAAATAAAAGAGGCTTGGAAAGCCTAGCTATACTACGTGGTCCATCACAAGCTCAGGGTCACCACCTGGTTCTTTAGCCTACTCGTTGATGTCAACGTCTACATAGAACCCATCAGAAGGGGTTGCAGCGTCTTCTGTAAAAATGTAGATTATAGCAACATGAGTACAAAGGTACTCAGCAAGACTTACATCAGATCCTACATACATGCATAGTATCAAAAAGGGTTGGTGGAGTTATTGCAGCAAGCCAGCTTTGACTCTTGGCTAGGCTATCCTACGATACTTCAATTTGAAATGGTTTTGCGCACACGAGTCCACTACTCACCACTTCAATACACTACCGAGGATCCACCTCCGTCTTCCTACGGAAGAGCCATCCTCGGCACTCACACTTATCTTGAGGCTTTTAGTAGTTTCCATTTACTTGTCTATGAACTGTATAGGCAACCAAGTAGTCCTTTACCGCGGACGCGGCTATTCGAATAGATCATGTTAACCCTGCAGGGGTGTACTTCTTCATACATGTTTCCACCACTTAGCGTCTGCACACGACATGTGCTCGGCAGACTTCAAGCGAAAGCCAACGTGGGTGTAGACCACGACCTACCTAAACACTTAAGCCTCTAGTCCAGGTTTATCGCCTATTCAGGTTCCATCCGTAGGGAGTCCGGCCGAGGTTTCCCATACGGCCCCGAACGATGTGAACAAGGTACCCGAGATACCTAACGGGTATTCGGTACACCCGGCCACGTACCTACCGCATCACAGCCCACCCCTACGGTTAGCGCTGTCCACGGCCTCCAGTAGGCTACAAACACCAGAAACTACTTGCAACTCCTGGACAGAGAGCTAGGGTGAATAAGAAGTCGAGCGGGGTCATATTTCAGGGCCCAATGCATGGTAGTAGCTGTATCTTAAATCACATATACAGATCTCAGTGCTTAAGGTCGGCTTCAATGAAACAACCCACCATGTACTCCTACATGGCCTCTCATCGATACCTTTACCAAATCGTGTTCACCACACCACTCTCATTACCGACATAATCATTTCACTCTAGCCCATCACCCAGATGAACCAGACCTGACACGACTCTAAGCATAGCAGGCATAGCAAGGTAGGAACAACACATACATATGGCTCAATCAACTACTACACATGCTAGTGGGTTTCATCTAGTTACTGTGGCAATGACAGGTCATGCAGAGGAAATGGGTTCAACTACCGTAGCACACAGCAGTTTGAATCGCGTTGTCTTAATGCAGTAAAAGAGAGCAGGAGCGAGAACATGGGATTGTATCGATATGATCAAATGGTTGGTTGCTTGCCTGATGGTTCGATGCACGGATATGGTTCTTCGTTAGGGTAATCACGGTACTCCTCGGGAACAGATCCTGTCGCAAAGGACATCGATACACAAGCATCACCAAACAATGTGCAACAATATGATGCATGCATGAAACATGGCAATATGAGTGTGTTGGGCTAATGCAACTAAAGCCAGAAGTGTTTGAACAAATTTGAATCAAAGATTCAAATTTCAAATTCAAATATGGCCTTTTAAAGTGCTTTTCCTTGTTCTGCTTGAATCATCAATTTAACTTGTTTAATCATGCATGAAAATAGTACAGATGGATAGATTGGATTTTTCTGATCATTTTTCATATATAATTTGTCCAATTTGGAGTTACAGAATAAAAGTTATGAATTTTGGAAGTTTAATTAATATTCTGGAATTTCCTGATTTAACTTAGAGTTGTGTCAGGTCTGGTTCATCTGGGTGATGGGCTAGAGTGAAATGATTATGTCGGTAATGAGAGTGGTGTGGTGAACACGATTTGGTAAAGGTATCGATGAGAGGCCATGTAGGAGTACATGGTGGGTTGTTTCATTGAAGCCGACCTTAAGCACTGAGATCTGTATGTGTGATTTAAGAATCAGCTACTACCATGCATTGGGCCCGAAACCAATGGACCCTCTCGGCTTCTTATTCACCCTAGTTCTCCGTCCAGGAGTTGCAAGTAGTTTCTGGTGTTTGTAGCCTACTGGAGGCCGTGGACAGCGCTGACCGTAGGGGTGGGCTGTGATGCGGTAGGTACGTGGCACGGTGTACCGAATACCCGTTAGGTATCTCGGGAACCCTGTTCACATCGTTCAGGGCCGTATGGGAAACCTCGGCCGGACTCCCTGCGGATGGAACCTGAATAGGCGATAAACCTGGACTAGAGGCTTAAGTGTTTAGGTAGGTCGTGGTCTACACCCACGTCGGCTTTCGCTTGAAGTCTGCCGAGCACATGTCGTGTGCAGACGCTAAGTGGTGGAAACATGTATGAAGAAGTACACCCCTGCAGGGTTAACATGATCTATTCGAATAGCCGCGTCCGCGGTAAAGGACTACTTGGTTGCCTATACAGTTCATAGACAAGTAAATGGAAACTATTAAAAGCCTCAAGATAAGTGTGAGTGCCGAGGATGGCCCTTCCGTAGGAAGACGGAGGTGGATCCTCGGTAGTGTATTGAAGTGGTGAATAGTGGACTCGTGTGCGCAAAAACTATTTCAAGTTGGAGTATCGTAGGATAGCCTAGCCAAGGGTCAAAGCTGGCTTGCTGCAATAACTCCACCAACCCTTCTTGATACTATGCATGTATGTAGGTTCTGATGTAAGTCTTGCTGAGTACCTTTGTACTCATGTTGCTATAATCTACATTTTTACAGAAGACGCTGCAACCCCTTCTGATGGGTTCTATGTAGACGTTGACATCAACGAGTAGGCTAAGGACCCAGGTGGTGACCCTGAGCTTGTGATGGACCACGTAGTATAGTTAGGCTTCCAAGCCTCTTTTATTTTACTAGTTGTCTGTACCCAGACAATGTACTTCCGCTGCTAGCTTGTATGACTGTATGGCTTGTATGTTGGGTCGTGAGACCCGTACCTTTGTGTGTATGATATGTATGGCTCCCTGAGCCTTAAATAAAGTACTTGTGTCGTAGAGTCATGTTGTGATGCTTCGTTGTATTTGCACATATCGAGCATATTGTGTGTATGATTGAAATGCTTGGTATGTGTGGGATCTGACTATCTAGTTGTTTATCTTTAGTAGCCTCTCTTACCGGGAAATGTCTCCTAGTGTTACCGCTGAGCCATGGTAGCGTGCTACTGCTCTGGAACACTTAGGCTGGCCGGCATGTGTCCTTCTTCGTTCCTGTGTCTGTCCCTTCGGGGAAATGTCACGCTTTGAGTACCGGAGTCCTGTTAGCCCGCTACAGCCCGGTTTACCGGAGTCCTGCTAGCCCAGTGCTACAGCCCGGACCCACTTGCTGATGACCGACACGTTCGAAGCTGGGTCATGGATGCCTGTCCCTGTAAGTCTGTGCCACTTTGGGTTTATGACTAGTCATGTCAGCCCGGGCTCTTTATCATATGGATGCTAGCGACACTATCATATACGTGAGCCAAAAGGCGCAAACGGTCCCGGGCAAAGGTAAGGCGACACCCGTGGGAACACCGTGCGTGAGGCCGCAAAGTGATATGAAGTGTTACCGGCTAGATCGATGTGACATCGAGTCGGGGTCCTGACAGCGTTGGTAGCCTATGCCGGCCAGCCTAAGTGTTCCGGAGCAGTAGCAAGCTACCATGGCTCAGTGGAAACACTAGGAGACATTTCCCGGTAAGAGAGGCTACTAAAGATAAACCACTAGATGGTCAGATCCCACACATACCAAGCATTTCAATAACATACACACAATATGCTCGATATGTGCAATACAACATGGCATCACAAAATGACTCTACGACTCAAGTAGTTTATTCAATAGGCTCCGAGGAGCGAGATATTACAAACATGGGTCTCACGACCCAACAATCAAAGCATACAAGTCAAAGCACAAGCGGAAGCTATCATGTCTGAGTACAGACATCTATAAATGAAAAAGGCTGAGAAGCCTGACTATCTATCAGATCCTGCCGAGGGCACAAGATCGTAGCTGAGGTATCAAGCTAAACGTCGAAGTCCACGCGGAACTACTAGCGAGACTGAAGTCTCTCTGCAAAACGTAAAATAGGCAAACGTGAGTACAAATGTACCCAGCAAGACTTACATCAGAACTAACTACATATGCATCATCTTCAACAAAGGGGATGGTGGAGTTTGACTGCAGCAAGCCAGCTTTGACTCAGTGGCTAACCTGAACTACGACTGCAAATAACTTTTGAGGTGGCGCACACGAGTCCACATATTCACCATATCAATACACCACTATGGATCCGCTCCCGTCTCCCTACGAGAACGCCATCCATAGCACTCACGCTTATCTTGCGTATTTTAGAGTATCCACTTTCACTTGTCTATGAACTGATATAAGCAACCCAGAAGTCCTTTTCCGCGGACACGGCTATTCGAATAGATGATGTTAACCCTGCAGGGGTGTACTTCTTCATACATGTTTCCACCACTTAGCGTCTGCACACGACATGTGCTCGGCAGACTTCAAGCGAAAGCCGACGTGGGTGTAGACCACGACCTACCTAAACACTTAAGCCTCTAGTCCAGGTTTATCGCCTATTCAGGTTCCATCCGCAGGGAGTCCGGCCGAGGTTTCCCATACGGCCCCGAACGATGTGAACAGGGTTCCCGAGATACCTAACGGGTATTCGGTACACCCGGCCACGTACCTACCGCATCACAACCCACCCCTACGGTCAGCGCTGTCCACGGCCTCCAGTAGGCTACAAACACCAGAAACTACTTGCAACTCCTGGACAGAGAGCTAGGGTGAATAAGAAGTCGAGCGGGGTCATATTTCAGGGCCCAATGCATGGTAGTAGCTGTATCTTAAATCACATATACAGATCTCAGTGCTTAAGGTCGGCTTCAATGAAACAACCCACCATGTACTCCTACATGGCCTCTCATCGATACCTTTACCAAATCGTGTTCACCACACCACTCTCATTACCGACATAAACATTTCACTCTAGCCCATCACCCAGATGAACCAGACCTGACACGACTCTAAGCATAGCAGGCATAGCAAGGTAGGAACAACACATACACATGGCTCAATCAACTCCTACACATGCTAGTGGGTTCCATCTAGTTACTGTGGCAATGACAGGTCATGCAGAGGAAATGGGTTCAACTACCGTAGCACACAGCAGTTTGAAACACGTTGTCTTAATGCAGTAAAAGAGAGCAGGAGCGAGAACATGGGATTGTATCGATATGATCAAATGGTTGGTTGCTTGCCTGATGGTTCGATGCACTGATACGGTTCTTCGTTAGGGTAATCACGGTACTCCTCGGGGGCAGAACCTGTCGTAAAGGACAGCGATGCACAAACATCACCAAACAATATGCGACAATATGATGCATGCATGAAACATGGCAATATGAGTGTGTTGGGCTAATGCAACTAAACCAGAAGGGTTTGAACAAATTTGAATCAAAGATTCAAATTTCAAACTCAAACATGGCCTTTTAAAGTGCTTTTCCTTGTTCTGCTTAAAACATCAATTTAACATGTTTGATCATGCATGAAAATAGTACAGATGGATAGATTGGATTTTTCTGATCATTTTTCATATATAATTTGTCTAATTTGGAGTTACAGAATAAAAGTTATGAATTTTTGAAGTTTAAATAATATTCTGGAATTTCCTGATTAAATTTAAATCCAGAAATTATAATTACTGCGCCAGCATGACGTCCGCATGACGTCAGTGGTCAACTGCGGCTGGCTGGAGTCAAACCTGACGTGTGGGGTCCACACGTCAGTGACAGGGGGTTAAACAGGGTTAGTTTAATCCTAATTAGAGGTTAGTGGCGCTGGGGGCCCACTGTCAGTGTCAGGGGTTAACCATTAGTGGTTAGCACTAATCCTAATTAGCTACAGGGCTGGGCCCACCTGTCAGGGACTCAGGGGGTGTCCTGCCGTGGTCAAAGTGGGTCAAACCCACCGGCGACGTGACGCCGGCGAGGTCCGAGACGGCGGCGCGACGCGGGATCGCGCTACAGGGCACGGGCGAGGCCGTGCTTGGGTTCGTTGGAAAGCTCTTGCTCCCGCGCGTCGAACGGTGGCCGTGGCTGGGCCTGGGGTGGCCGGAGTCGACGGCGGCGAGCTCGGCTGCGGCCGCCGGAGTTCGGGTGCGGTCGGGATCGGTGTTGCAGGGGGTTTGGGGAGGCGTTAGTGCGTGCT
>NW_025230148.1:2614-5796 GCF_018294505.1 Triticum aestivum | reverse complement strand
TTCCGCGCTGGTAGCGGAGGCTGACAAGGTCACCTTTGCTGCATATCATCTTGAAGGCCCCGCCAGTCTATGGTGGGAGAATTATGGAGCTATGCGCCCAGCGGGCCATGTCACTACTTGGGCTGAATTCAGCGAGGCTTTCCGTGAACATCACATTCCGGAGGGCCTCATGGACCGTAAACGTGAGGAATTCTGCAATTTCACCCAAGGCCGACTTTCTGTGGATGTTTATAGCAGGGAGTTTGGTAATCTCGCACGATATGCAACCGAGGAAGTTTCTACTGATGCCAAGAAGCAAGCAAGGTTCCGTAAGGGCCTTAGTCCTGAGCTTCGCCGCGACCTCCGTCTGCATGAGTGCACATCTTTTCAGAAACTTGTCAACAAAGCCATCAGTGCTGAAACTGGTCAGACTGACTATGACGCAACACGCAAGCATGGCCGTGATATGGGTTCCTCATCCCGTGCTGGTCCTCAGAAGCGCCGCGTGTGGGTACCCAACACCGCCCTGCCACCCAGGTTCACACCGAGGACATCCTTCCAGGCGCCTCGCCCCGTTCAACAGTCTGCACCGGCCAAGCCCTATGGGGGTCCAACTAACAATGCTCCTCCACGTACCAGTTCCGTGACTTGTTTCAAGTGTGGGGAATCTGGTCACTATATGCGTGAGTGTCCCCAGACCAACCCCAATCAATCTGCTAAAGCTGTTGGCCGTGGCAAGCCGACAGGAAAAATATTCCACGCCAGACCGGTCACCGCTTCACGTGGCCATGTCAACTGTATCTCTGCCGAAGAAGCTCAAGAGGATCCCAACGTCGTTCTCGGTACGCTTCTTGTAAATTGCCACCCGGCATCTGTTCTTTTCGATACAGGAGCCTCTCATTCTTTTATATCCGAAAATTATGCTCGTTTGCATAACGTTGCATTCTGTGACATGCCATCCACTATGGAAATTTCTACCCCTGGTTCTAGATGGCAGACCTCTAGGGTAAGTTATGGAAATGAAATCCAAGTCGACAGACTTGTTTTTCTCGCGTCTTTGATAGCCCTTAAATCTTCAGATATTAATATCATTTTGGGTATGGACTGGATGTCAGCTCATCAAGCCAAAATTGATTGCTTCTCTAGGACTGTTCAACTCACCCATCCTTCAGGGAAGATAGTCAATGTCTTGACCCGAATAGCCAAGCGACAATTATATTCTCTTAACGCCAGCCCTTTGCCAGACCTTGAGGACATTCCGGTAGTCCGTGACTTCCCGGATGTCTTTCCAGAGGAATTGCCAGGTGTTCCACCTGACAGGGATGTTGAGTTCGTAATCGACCTCATCCCCGGAACTGTTCCGATTGCTAGAAGACCTTATAAGATGGCACCACTAGAACTAGCCGAGCTTAAGAAACAACTCGATGAATCCTTGAAAAAGGGTTTCATCCGCCCTAGTTCATCTCCGTGGGCTTGCCCCGTACTATTCGTCAAGAAGAAGGATGGTACGGACCGGATGGTTGTAGATTACCGACCTGTCAATTTGGTCACAATCAAGAACAAATATCCACTTCCCAGGATCAACGATCTGTATGATCAGCTCGCTGGATCCTCAGTCTTCTCCAAGATGGATTTGAGGTTGGGCTACCATCAAATCAAAATCAGAAACGGGGACATTCCTAAAACGGCCTTTGTTACTCGTTATGGCCAATACGAGTACACCGTCATGTCCTTCGGATTAACCAACGCTCCAGCCACCTTTTCTCGGTTAATGAACTCAATCTTCATGGAGTATTTGGATAAGTTCGTCGTAGTTTATCTCGATGATATACTCATCTACTCCAAGAACGAGGAAGAACATGCCGAACATCTAAGGCTAGTGTTGAAGAAACTTCGAGAGCATCGCCTTTATGCCAAATTTTCTAAATGTGAATTCTGGTTGACAGAAGTGACCTATCTAGGTCATGTAATATCTGGTAAAGGTATTGCTGTTAACCCTGAGCGAGTTCAAGCCGTCCTTAATTGGACTCCACCTGAATCGGTCAAGCAAGTTCGGAGTTTTCTAGGCTTATCGAGCTATTGTCGTCGCTTTGTCGAGAACTTCTCCAAAGTTGCTAAGCCTCTAACCGAACTCCTCAAGAAAGATAAAAAGTTCGAATGGACTCCACAATGTGAGCACAGCTTTCAGGAACTGAAAAGACGCCTGACCTCTGCTCCCGTACTGGTACCGCCAGACTTTTCCAAGGACTTTGTTATCTACTGCGACGCCTCGCGACAAGGACTAGGTTGCATTCTTATGCAAGATCGACACGTAATTGCTTATGCTTCACGGCAATTGCACCCACACGAGGAGAATTATCCTACTCATGATCTAGAGCTTGCAGCCGTAGTCTATGCACTTAAGACCTGGCGACATTACCTCCTTGGTAATCGTTGCGAAATATTCACTGATCACCAAAGTCTGAAGTACATTTTCACCCAACCGGTTTTGAATCTCAGGCAGAGACGTTGGGTTGAATTGATCACAGACTTCGACTTAGGAATAACCTACACCCCAGGGAAAGCCAACGTCATGGCTGATGCGCTAAGTCGTAAATCTTATTGTAACAACCTGATGTTACAACAAAGTCAACCGCTCCTCCATGAGGAATTTCGGAAGCTTAACCTTCACATTGTACCTCAAGGTTTTCTTTCCACCTTGGTAGCAAAACCTACTCTTACGGATCAAATCATCGCTGCCCAAAGGCAAGATAAGGGAATATCTAAAATCAAAGAGAACATTGCTAGCGGAGGTGCTAGTTGTTTCTCCACAAATGATCATGGTGTTGTGTACTTTGAGAACCGTCTAGTGGTTCCCAAGAACCAGCATCTACGGCAATTGATCCTTAAAGAAGCTCATGAATCTCCTCTCACCATTCATCCCGGTAGTACTAAGATGTATCAGGACCTACGCCAGAGGTTCTGGTGGACTAGGATGAAGAGAGAAATTGCTCAGTTTATTGCTAATTGCGACGTCTGTCGTCGTGTAAAAGCAGAGCACCAACGGCCTGCTGGCACCCTTCAACCCTTAGCTATTCCTGAATGGAAATGGGATAAAATTGGTATGGATTTCATTACCGGTTTTCCCAGGACCAAGAGAGGGAATAATGCTATTTTCGTCGTGGTCGATCGTCTTTCCAAAGTAGCTCATTTCTTGCCTGTTC
>NW_025230148.1:0-2273 GCF_018294505.1 Triticum aestivum | reverse complement strand
ATAGTGTCCCTCCATGGTGTCCCTTTGGAAATCAATTCGGATCGAGGAAGTCTTTTCACCTCTCGATTTTGGGAAAGTTTCCAAAATGCTATGGGAACTCGTCTTTCTTTTAGCACCGCTTTCCACCCTCAGTTGAGTGGTCAAGTGGAACGCGTCAACCAAATTCTAGAAGACATGCTTCGAGCCTCTGTTATCTCGTTCGGAATGGACTGGGAGAAGTGCCTGCCATTTGCCGAATTCGCTTACAACAACAGCTATCAATCTAGCTTGGGTAAGGCCCCTTTTGAAGTTCTCTATGGACGACGATGTCGAACACCCCTTAACTGGTCAGAGACCGGGGAAAGACAATTCTTTGGCCCGGACATGATTCAGGAAGCGGAAGATCAAGTTCGTATCGTTCGTGAAAAGTTGAAAGCAGCCCAATCTCGTCAAAAGAGTCAATATGACCGAAAACATAAGGCTATGACTTTCGAGGTTGACGAGAAGGCTTACCTTCGGGTCACCCCTCTGAAGGGAACCCATCGTTTCGGTATCAAAGGCAAATTGGCTCCTCGTTACATTGGACCTTTTCGCATTCTTGCCAAACGAGGAGAAGTTGCCTACCAGTTGGAACTACCTCCGCATCTCTCCAGAGTTCACGATGTCTTCCACGTTTCTCAACTCAGGCGTTGCTTCTCGGATCCTATCCGTGAAGTGGACCACGAAACGCTTGATCTCCAAGATAATCTTACATATCGAGAGTACCCCATTCGTATCCTCGATCAGGCCGAACGTACCACCCGACGGCATAATATCAAGTTTCTCAAAGTTCAATGGTCGCACCATTCTGAGGATGAAGCAACTTGGGAAAGGGAGGATCGTCTTCGACTCGAGTATCCCGCCTTCTTCCCGGAGGAACCCAAATCTCGGGACGAGATTCTTTTGAGTGGGGGTGAGTTGTCACATCCTAGCTAGCCATGCATTAGAGTGTTGCATCATGTTTCCTCTTTCATCAGAAACTTGAAATGGGGATCTGTGAAACCCTCAGAATCATTTTTGAAAATGATCCAAATAAAAATTTCTCCAAAAAGGTCCAAGAAAATGCTCATGTTGCTCTCTGAAAATATTGGACAGAGATAAAAATCAAACCAATATTTTCAAGAGCTCATAGGTATTTATTTTGGGCATTTGGAATTAATGCATAATTATTTGCTTTGGAAATATATTATTTATATATATTAATATATGTCCAAATATTATGCCATTTATAAAGGAGCTCTGGAATAATATATCTAGCTCCTGCAAAAATTGGCATAAGGAAATAAAATGATTTAATATTTTATTTAAATCAAAACAAATGTCAGAAATTAGAAAACAGAAAATAATTAAAAGGGAGAAGCTTACCTGGGCTCCTCCCTGTGCAGCCCAGCCAGCTGGCCGGCCCAGCCAGCAGGCGGCCCAGCCCACCACTGCAGCCCTCCGTCGTCTTCCTCCCCTCGCCCCGAAGCTGCTGCGTGCTTGCACGCGCACGGCCGCGCGGCCACCTCCTGCTTGCCGACGAGCTCCTGGCCGCGTGGACGACTCCCGCAGGCTGTCCCGATCCCCCCTGCTCTCTCTCACTCTCCCCCGGCTCTTCCCTCCTCTCCCTCGCTCTCTCTCTCACACGGCCGAACACCACCGTCGCCGCCGATCGCCAAAGCAGCCGTCTCCGACCACCCCTCGCTCCCCCGACTAGCTCAGGAGCTCCGCCTCGACCCCATCTTCCTCCCCACCGCTCCACGGGTCCCCGGAAGCCCTGCATCGCCGCCACGTCGCCGTTCCCCTCTTCGGGCTCCGACCATCGTCGCCCTCGAATTCGTCGTCTCCAGCGCGTCCCCGAGCCCGCTAACCATCCCTGCAGCTCCGCGGTGAGCCCCCGGATCGTTTCCCCCTTCTTCCCTGGTCTCTTCCGACCTCTAGGCCCTAGCCCCACCTTGGCCGAGAGCTCCACGCCGCCGGCGATGTCGCCGTCGTGGCCACGGTCACCGTAGCACCCAACCGAGCACACTATCGTGCTCCACACCTCACTAGGATCACGCAGCACGCACTAACGCCTCCCCAAACCCCCTGCAACACCGATCCCGACCGCACCCGAACTCCGGCGGCCGCAGCCGAGCTCGCCGCCGTCGACTCCGGCCACCCCAGGCCCAGCCACGGCCACCGTTCGACGCGCGGGAGCAAGAGCTTTCCAACGAACCCAAGCACGGCCTTGCCCGTGCCCTGTAGCGCGATCCCGCGTCGCGCCGCCGTCTCGG
>NW_025230147.1:14086-16233 GCF_018294505.1 Triticum aestivum | reverse complement strand
TGGCTTCAAAGTCCTGAAATCATCACTTGTAACTCCGTTCTTGTTCCCCTTGCGCATGCCATCATCTCCATGCTTGTTCTTGCTCCAATGTTCATCCTTCTCCAAGCTAGGCCCTTCATTTGTAAGCAAAACAAATGTATCCAATTTAGGCAGCATCATATTCTCATGAACATTAGAATCATTACCAAGAAACGAAAGTACCTGGTAATTTAGTTGGCGTGCACGAGCTCTAGTAATTGGTCCAGTATGTATAGCAGCAGGGGCTGTGGGTGTAACAATTATATTGATGTCCTCATCACATGGGGAGCATATGGTGCACACAAGTATTGGGATTATGCAATGAATGGGATAGATCAAAATCTCCTAACATGTATGAGGAAACTATGGGGGTCTCCTCATGATCAATATCGGAAACATCACATGGAGAAAATGGACAACATCCAAAAGAATGCATATCCGAAGCTAGGTGGGCATGGCATGGCATATGAGATAAATTATGCAAAGGGAGCATATCAATATCATCACAAGAAAAATAAATGCCAATAACCATGGGCTTGTCATCTATGCCATAGGTGCAGATTGGGTTTATTTTAATGGCATATGCATAGTCACTATGAAGAGATTGCAAATATGACATATGATTGATCTCATGCATAGCATATGACAAGTCAAGTGGATTAGCAAACATGATGTGACCTAAAGAATTGTCACAAGAAATCCTATGTAACATGGCATCACTACTAATAGACTCCACATGAGAATCATCATATTCATCGTAAATGGGCAAATCATCACATGAGGAAATCATACTAGTATGAAGCATGGTACTAGGTGGATCAACATCATGCAAGCAATCAATGTCAAGAATGTCCGCTAGTGGGACTTGAGCATCACTGTCACCTATGTTACCTTTGTCATTCCACTCAAGTGGTGTAGGTGAGGTGGGAAAGATCAAATGGTGGTCAATATCATCGTCTTGATGGAACCATGTGGGGGGTGCATCATATTCCACCATGGCCATCGTCTTGTCCAAAGGGAGGACGAAGTCGTCGAGGATCGGCGCGTCATCATAAATGGGATCTAGCACCAAATGAGAAGACACAATAGAGGTAGAGGTCAAGTTGTTAGAATTGCAAATGGCCTCACGAGACCTATCAACTATCACACTCTCTCTATGTGGTGGTTCACTCACTTCCTCAAAATAGGTGAAATCAAACTCACGTATGGTGGAGTCACTCATCTCACTCAAGTGGTGGGGGTTGTGGCTCTCCTCACATGGGATTTGTGGAAACACATCATATATGGGGCTAGTGGTGAAGTCACTTTCACTCTCACTATGGTGGCAAAATCACTCAAGTCATCATACGTCGCCATGGTCGAAGGGAGAATCCCATGCTCAACCATCTCGTCATTGTCACCGTGGATGAAGGCCGAAGATGGCACATCATCACTCTCGCCTCCTAAGATGGAAGCACCATCCTTGCTCGCCACCTTGTCGCTCGCCTCCAAAGCTTGGTCCTTGAAGGTCTCCGTAGTCGTACTTGTCGCTGCACCATCTTGAAAAAGAGTCAAGGTAGAGTCGGCATCATCAATGCCACAAAGAGGGATGGCGGTGAAGTCGAACTTGGGAGCATCGTCTTGGAGCTCGTCGGGCTTGGACATCGTGGTGGTACTAGCCTCATGCTTGTCGTAGAGCTTGGTCGCCGCAAAGTTTGCTTGGGGTGGAGAAGCCTTGGCCTTCATGAGTTCTTGTTCCGCCTTGAGAGCACCAATGTAGTAGTAGTCGATGGACTTGTAGTTCTCGAGGAAGATTGTCTTGGAGATGTCGTTGTGCAATCCCATCATGAAATGTAACTTCATCCAAATGGGGTCGTCCATGCCGGCTCGTCGCAAGGCATTCTTCATCTCCTTGAAGTACGCGTCGATGGACTTGGATCCTTGGATGGTGTTCTCAATTGGCGTTGAAGTTGTTCCATGTAGGTTGGAGGCACAAACTCGCACAACAATGCTCTCTTCGTCTTGGGCCAACTCATCTTGTAGCTCTCCGAAGGTGTGTGAAGCCACCATGCCAATGCGTAGTCGTGGAAGTTTCTTGTGGCGCACTTCACTTGATCTTCGGGATGAACTTGATGTAGCTTGAGGTAGTC
>NW_025230147.1:10428-14076 GCF_018294505.1 Triticum aestivum | reverse complement strand
GTGGCTGCACGTAGTTCGGATTTTGATCAACCTCATCCTCATAATCTCCCACATAATCATCATCCTCCTGGGTACCAGCAGCAGCAGTAGCAGGAGCCAAAGAAGCACCAACAGCAGTAGCAGCGGCACCAGAATTTTGTCCTGGCTCAATAGGAACACGCTGTGCTCGTCCATACTGATTCGGAAGGGGGCGTAGTTGTTGTTGTTGCAGAGGTGCGACAGGTGCAGCCGGTGGTGGAAGACGCGCAAGCAGTTCATTAAATCTGTTATCGAGCTTTGTTTCGAACGTCTTCTCAAGGCCAGTAATCTTCTCCATGGCCTCTTCAAAATTGTTCAGCACATCTTGCACCTGTTCAGTCATCATTTGTTGAAACTTATCATGAAGCTCCTTGTTCGATAAGTTCTCCCAGTCAATCTCGTCGGCTTGTGATCCTGGCATGGTTAGCAGCAATAGAAACACACAAGAATATGATCCTACAGACTACTAAGAAGTTGTGGTGGTGTATCACAAACCCGTCAAGCAAACCTCAAATTCTTACCAGTTCTTACCCAGCAGCAGGTGGTGATCGGCAACCGTTGTAGTCAAAACTTCTCAAAGCTTGGATAGAGCGATTACCAGGGAAAGTCAAACGCACGACGTAGATGTATGTGGAGCTGGGAAGGCTTATAATATGGTAGCAAAAAGGGTCTGCAATAATCAATTCAGAGATGCAAAGTTGAATAAACGCTCAACGACGGTACTATGTTGGTCCTAGGCTAGACCGTGCTAGAGACGCGAGCCTAGAACACTAACAAAATCACGGCGCTGCACGTAAACAAGGGAAAAGCACACTCTCGAATTTTTTTTTCGCTCTTTTTTTTGCGCAACTTTTTTTTGCGCTGCTCTCTTTTTTTTTTGCGAAAAATCACTATAATGGCAAGTGTCTCAAAACTCTTCCCAGGTCAAACTGACAGGATGGGCACGAAACTTTTGTGACCAAATTTTTTTTTGACTGCCCAGACCCAAAAACTGGAAACGGGTCAAAAAAAACTTTCTATAACGGCGACTATCTCAGTACGCTTAGAAACACCTAAAAATAGGATAGCCAGAAAATTTTTTGTCAAGTGCGTTTTCCGAAAATTTTGGGCCTAAACGGAGGGTGGTTTCCGGACTCTTTTTTTTTCTTTTTTTTTTGGAAACCAACCTCTTCTACGGACGGGAAAAGATTGCTGGAATCCGAAACCTACTCAGACAAGGAAACACGAATCGGAAATTAGATGGATCCCAAAAACAAACCTAATATGCAAGGAACTCGGATTGGTGGTGGATATATGGTGGTGGTATATGGCAGCGGTGGTGGTAGCGGTGGTAGTATATGGATATGGATTGGTGGTGGTATATGGACACGGATTGGTGGTGGTATATGGATACGGATTCGGAGCGGTGGCGGATAAGCGGTGGTGGTAGATGGCAGGGGTGATGATGATGGTGCGGCGGCGGCGTGACAACTTATGACCAGAACTCGAAACTCTAAAAGACTAGACTCTAAGACCAGCAACTAGACACGACGATGCAACCGCAAATTCAACAAAGCAAAACCCTAAAAAGATTATGCGAAGGCTCAGATTGGTTCGGATATGATGAACTAACCCTAATTTTTTTGTGGCTTTTTCGTGGATTGTAGGTATGAAGAACAGACTCGATCTAAACTACGAAAAACTGTAAAATCTCACCGAGCAACCTAGAAATCTGATACCACTTGATAGAGGCAAAGGTGTCCCGTCTTTCGATGAGATGATAGATATCGCTTTGGTGGCAGTCGACTTTGACGATCCGACTACGAACGTGCGAGGACGTCGCGCCTTAGCAATCGCTAAACCAACTCCAAGAGGTTGTTGACCACGCCGGAGCACGATCAACCTGACCACGAGGGTCTGTTTCCTGCGAGCAAACGAAGAACAAGCAAGAAACTGAGATTGCAATCTGGATATTGCGAATATAAGATGAAAGCTTTATTGATCAAGGTGGGGTTCTGTGACGCCTTTGTCTGGTCGTTGAACACAAACGAAGTACGTGAAGTTGCAGCTATGGCGAACTTTTAATCTAAACAAAACCCCAAAGTCTAAACGATGCCCTAAGGGCTGTATATATGGAGGAAGAGGGGGGAATTTCGTGGCCCTTGGTGGAGGGGTCCGAAATCAACCCTATCTCTTGTTTCCCCACACATACGGACTCTAAAAATAGCATATACTTATGTATTTCGAAATTACTTGGGCCTGGCCCAATAATAAGGTGAAGCAGCACCTAAAATAGCCTCGGGACGAAATTTATGAAGTGGCATCTTGTATATTTCGTCCAAGGCTTCATGCACCCATTATGGTGGCTTCAAAGTCCTGAAATCATCACTTGTAACTCCGTTCTTGTTCCCCTTGCGCATGCCATCATCTCCATGCTTGTTCTTGCTCCAATGTTCATCCTTCTCCAAGCTAGGCCCTTCATTTGTAAGCAAAACAAATGTATCCAATTTAGGCAGCATCATATTCTCATGAACATTAGAATCATTACCAAGAAACGAAAGTACCTGGTAATTTAGTTGGCGTGCACGAGCTCTAGTAATTGGTCCAGTATGTATAGCAGCAGGGGCTGTGGGTGTAACAATTATATTGATGTCCTCATCACATGGGGAGCATATGGTGCACACAAGTATTGGGATTATGCAATGAATGGGATAGATCAAAATCTCCTAACATGTATGAGGAAACTATGGGGGTCTCCTCATGATCAATATCGGAAACATCACATGGAGAAAATGGACAACATCCAAAAGAATGCATATCCGAAGCTAGGTGGGCATGGCATGGCATATGAGATAAATTATGCAAAGGGAGCATATCAATATCATCACAAGAAAAATAAATGCCAATAACCATGGGCTTGTCATCTATGCCATAGGTGCAGATTGGGTTTATTTTAATGGCATATGCATAGTCACTATGAAGAGATTGCAAATATGACATATGATTGATCTCATGCATAGCATATGACAAGTCAAGTGGATTAGCAAACATGATGTGACCTAAAGAATTGTCACAAGAAATCCTATGTAACATGGCATCACTACTAATAGACTCCACATGAGAATCATCATATTCATCGTAAATGGGCAAATCATCACATGAGGAAATCATACTAGTATGAAGCATGGTACTAGGTGGATCAACATCATGCAAGCAATCAATGTCAAGAATGTCCGCTAGTGGGACTTGAGCATCACTGTCACCTATGTTACCTTTGTCATTCCACTCAAGTGGTGTAGGTGAGGTGGGAAAGATCAAATGGTGGTCAATATCATCGTCTTGATGGAACCATGTGGGGGGTGCATCATATTCCACCATGGCCATCGTCTTGTCCAAAGGGAGGACGAAGTCGTCGAGGATCGGCGCGTCATCATAAATGGGATCTAGCACCAAATGAGAAGACACAATAGAGGTAGAGGTCAAGTTGTTAGAATTGCAAATGGCCTCACGAGACCTATCAACTATCACACTCTCTCTATGTGGTGGTTCACTCACTTCCTCAAAATAGGTGAAATCAAACTCACGTATGGTGGAGTCACTCATCTCACTCAAGTGGTGGGGGTTGTGGCTCTCCTCACATGGGATTTGTGG
>NW_025230147.1:9669-10418 GCF_018294505.1 Triticum aestivum | reverse complement strand
AACCATCTCGTCATTGTCACCGTGGATGAAGGCCGAAGATGGCACATCATCACTCTCGCCTCCTAAGATGGAAGCACCATCCTTGCTCGCCACCTTGTCGCTCGCCTCCAAAGCTTGGTCCTTGAAGGTCTCCGTAGTCGTACTTGTCGCTGCACCATCTTGAAAAAGAGTCAAGGTAGAGTCGGCATCATCAATGCCACAAAGAGGGATGGCGGTGAAGTCGAACTTGGGAGCATCGTCTTGGAGCTCGTCGGGCTTGGACATCGTGGTGGTACTAGCCTCATGCTTGTCGTAGAGCTTGGTCGCCGCAAAGTTTGCTTGGGGTGGAGAAGCCTTGGCCTTCATGAGTTCTTGTTCCGCCTTGAGAGCACCAATGTAGTAGTAGTCGATGGACTTGTAGTTCTCGAGGAAGATTGTCTTGGAGATGTCGTTGTGCAATCCCATCATGAAATGTAACTTCATCCAAATGGGGTCGTCCATGCCGGCTCGTCGCAAGGCATTCTTCATCTCCTTGAAGTACGCGTCGATGGACTTGGATCCTTGGATGGTGTTCTCAATTGGCGTTGAAGTTGTTCCATGTAGGTTGGAGGCACAAACTCGCACAACAATGCTCTCTTCGTCTTGGGCCAACTCATCTTGTAGCTCTCCGAAGGTGTGTGAAGCCACCATGCCAATGCGTAGTCGTGGAAGTTTCTTGTGGCGCACTTCACTTGATCTTCGGGATGAACTTGATGTAGCTTGAGGTAGTC
>NW_025230147.1:5393-9553 GCF_018294505.1 Triticum aestivum | reverse complement strand
CTCCCACTCGAGGTACTCCTCGGGTTCGTGAGTCCCATAGAAAGGAATCGCGTGGTCGATGTCGAGGTTGTAGTAGCTCATGGAAGTCGCGGACTTGAGCTTGGGGAGCTTCTCTTGAGCGTAGCCTTGAGGTTCTTGTTGGCGAAGATGTCGAATATCCGAAGGCGAAGATGCCCAGGGAGATGGTGAAGTCGTTGAGCGGTTGTTGGTGTTGAGCTCTTGACCTTCACGTTCTTGTTGATGATGGTGTCGATGCCGATGTGATCTTGAGCGTCTTCTCGAAGATGAGGAAGATCGCTTGTAGGACTTGATGAGGGCTTTGATCTCCTCCATTTTAGCTTGCATCTTGGCGTCAGAGTTGTTGTTCGTAGCATCAAACTCGTTGTTGTTGTTGTAGACCGAAGGTGAAATGCCTTGCCTATCCATCACAAGACTCGAGTAGAGGTGAGTAGGAAATGATATAAACAATACCAAGTTACCTTTTCCCAAAGTTGAGGATGTATCCCGTTTCACTCAATGTGAGATGAAAGAATAGTGGAATTGGTACCGGACTTGTTCACTCACACCTACCAAGTAAAGCTTATGGTAGAGCTCGGTGAGGATAGTGGCACAAAATATTTGATGCAAAATGTTAGCAAGAGTCAATAATGTTGAAAGAGATTCACAAATTCGCAAACGAAACAAGTAAACCAATAGCAATGAATGGCACACGGAAACACACACACGGATAGATAAATGGGGTCGTGCAACCAAGGAATGAGCACAAAATGTGGAATCCACGGAAAACGTTCGTGTTACACAACTCAAGAGAGACGCTAGCACAATTGCTCAATAGGTGGATACGACACTTGTGCACAACCTATAAGATGCAAAATGGATAAACTTTTTATCCCAAGTATGCTATGTATGTATGGTTCCCGGTGTTTCTCACACAATGATCCAAGATGATCAAGTATGATAACATATGATATATTGTGATGCTATGGCTATTGCTTACAAGCTCTTTGCTCTCTTTCTTTCCTTAAAAGCTTATTCTCTCTTTTTTTTGATATGGCCAATTTTGCACAATGCACAAACTAAGATAGCAATTGTGTATATGCGGGAACAAACTTGTGACACCGTATATGATACCAATATGATATGGTATGTATGCAATGGATGGTGTAGATCACTAATGTGCACAAGTAACGTGGCCCGGCAATACTCAAATGGCTAGTCTCGATAGGCAAGTGACGCAAAATGGGCTAGGGGTTAACAATGCAATGGCAAGGGGAATATACAATGGTGTCGTCGAGGTTACCGTCCTTGGTGATGATGAGAGGTGGTCTTGCCGATGTCAACCCATTCCTAGATAGCGGAAACACCCGAGGAAACGGAAAAACCGCAAACTCAAAATCTCCAATGGCAAAAGTCAAATGGTGGTAGCGAAAAGCGGTGGTGGTTTTGCACTTGACAATGCGGAAGTGGAATGATGGGCTACACACGTGTCGGAGTTGAAGTTGTCGTCCCTAAGTAGCCGAAACACCTTAGGAGACACAAGCCACAACTCAAACAAGCTCAAACAACAATTGGGTTAAGTTGCGATGGTGGAAGTGTATGGTGGGCAAGCTTATGCGGAAGTTATGGTGGTGGTTGAGGAAAAAGCAACCGTCCCTAAGTAGCCTAAACACCTTAGGAGACTCAAGTCACTACTCAAACAACCTCAAATGCTATGGGGAACAAAATGGGTTAGGTTGCGGAGGTCGGTGGTGGCAATGTTGATGTTATGGTGGAAGGCCTAGGCAAAGATGCCAAAGTTCCAAAAATTTGATGGAGTCAAATGGTGGTGAAACCAACGTGAGGACCTCGGGCACGACGATAGCTTCAAAATGAGCCAAAGAACACTCAAATCGGAGTTCGGAGCGAAAAGTTATGATGAAAAAGGTGAAAGAGGCTGAAGCTGAAATTTCGGTGCAATGTCTCTGGTTAGGCCGGAAGTTCCGGGCCTAGGGCCAGAAGTTTCTGGCTCCGGAAGTTCCAGGGGTGGCCGGAAGTTACGGGGGTGGCGAAAAAAGTCTGGGGACTTTGGGTAAACTCTCTATTTAGCCTGGAAGTTCCGAGGCTAGGACGGAAGTTCCGGGGGTCGTGGAATTTTGTCTGGGACGAACCCTAAATTCCAGATATGAGAACGGGGGCGGAAATACTCGATTTCCAAGGTCAAAATTGGGGTGATTTCATGGATGGAAATAGGGGAAAGATGGGGGAAAGCTAGATCCACTTGCAACCAAGCAAATCCATGGATCAAAATCAACAAAACATCATCAAACCAACAAATCACAAAAAAAATATGGGGCTATTTTTGGTGGGGATTTTCGAATTTAGGACGAAATCAAGCAAACAAAGGCTAGAAAACGATGGGAGGGACTCCAAATACGTGATAAACGTGGCTCATGATACCATATGATACGGGGCTAACCCGGTGTAGGCCGATCTTTCACGTTTGGAGTGGGATCCCTCGAAAAACACGATGAACACGGGGAAGAACGGGGAGAAATCACAAGGGGAGACACTCAAGAACAAGTCCAATCACACATCCACTAGACAATCAAACACACAAGATCCACAAGGTACATGAACAGCAAACAGAAAGATACAAGGTAGAGTTCATCCAAAATCCTATGAAGGAGATGAGGGCTTGAATCCTAGAAGGATCTTCCCACGAAGGGGGGCTTGAATCCCTCGGGATCTTCTCACATGGAGGTCTTGAACTCCATGGGAGTGGTAGTCTCTCTCTCTCTCAAGAGTAGAGATAGGAGCAAAGCTCACCTAAGAATGAGCTATCATATTTGCTAACCCTAGAATGGAGGAGGGGGATGAGTATATATAGTAGTAGCCACGAAGGGGTAAGTGAGGGGCGAAAGGGTACATGGCCACGAGCAGAGTCTCTGTGCGCAGGCAGGGCCGGAAGTTTCGGGGACGGCCGGAAGGTCCGGGCGCCGGAGGTTCCGGGCAAAGGTCCGGCCAGGGTCTGGGCTATCCAGAGAGTTGGCACACTCTCGGACGGCTTCGATGCGTCGGGGCCAGAAGTTCCGGGACGGCCGGAGGTTCCGGGGGCCGGAAGTTCCGATCAGCGGCCGAAAGTTCCGGGCTTTCCAGAAGCTTGTCCAGGCTTCTTCTTCCTTCTCTTCCACGCTTCCCTCGCGGATGGTGTAGGTGATCCTTGGCGCTTGCACTCCTCCTCGTCGTCCGTGAAGCTCCGACAATACCTATGCATGCACATGAGTGGAGGGTCAAGTAGTATACCATCCTTGATGAGGACATGACTACCTTGGATACGACCAAAAATATTGCATACATGCATATTTGTCAAGTGATTTCTAATGCAAACTATTCAATAGTCTATTTATGTTATCCAGAACAAAAATACTTCACACACTTTTGTGTTTTGTCTAATTGCAGGTGTATGGGACATTTGTACAATCCACATATGAAGATAAGGGAAAAGGAGATGTTTAGGTTGTGTTCAAAAAGTCCTCTCACGTCACTTTTGGGCCAAGAGAAGATAGAGTCCAAGTCTCTCACGTTCTGGATTCAGATTCGGACTGCACAGACATACCTGACTCAAAACGCCAACAACTTTTTCATACGGACTCCGAATTGGGTGATTTTTTTTGTTGGAAACTAGATTTCGTGCTCTTTCCATCCCAATTGGATTCACCTTCAAATTCGTCCGGAGCGTTGAGTTACGGATGAAACAATCTGACGTTGCAGCAGATTCCGAGTCAAACTACAAGCCCGAAGGTGTTGCATCACCTCCATTTGGGCCCATGAGCCTTGTACGACCTAGGGTTAGTTTTAGGCTGCCTTGGGACGTCCTCCCACCTCCTTGGCCGCCACCCCTTGCTCCTATATAAGTAGATCCATCTAGTAGCTTTTTCCTTGGGATTTGTTTAGTTAAAAGTTAGCCATTGCAACTTCGTGTACTTCATTTGTGTCCAACGACCAGACCAAGACCGCTTCCGGATCCCCACCTTTATCAATACTTCATCTATATTCGCAATATTCAGATTGCTTTATCATATTCTTGCTTGTTCTTCGATTGCTTGCAGGAATAGACCTTCGTGGTCAGGTTGATTGTGCTTCGGCGTGGTCAATAACCTCTCGGAGTTGGTTTAGCGATT
>NW_025230147.1:4521-5383 GCF_018294505.1 Triticum aestivum | reverse complement strand
CTAAGGCGCAACGTCGTGCACGTTTGTAGTCGGATCGTCAAAGTCATCTTCACCAAATCGATAGTTATCATCTCATCGAAAGATCGGGACACCCCGCCTCTATCAATCCTCAAAGGGGTCAAGTGAGCACGTGTAAAGGAGAACATTCACCTGTGTGTATGTGAAGTAGAGGTTGCACGTGTCACTTGCCAAACAGACTCTTGACATGGTGATGACTGTAGGATGTTCCGCATCATCATGGGTCCTCTTGGTGCTTGGTGAGACGCTGTAAGGTCCATGGGGATGACCGAAGGATGCTCCGCATCAACACTTCTCTGGGTTGAGCTTCAAATTGATTTGGCGTAGATTTGTAAATGTCTCCTCCAAATCCTAGATACAAGTTGCTCTATCCTTGGTTTTGACCACAATGTCATCCATATAAGCTTTAATGTTTTCGTGCAGCTATGGCTCAAAACCAATCTGGACTGCCCTTGCAAAAGTAGACCCGACACTCTTTAATCTAAATGGCATGCAGATAAAACAGTACGTACCACATGGGGTGATGAACAAGGTCTTCTCTTCGTCTTCCTGGGACATGAAGATCTGGTGATATCCAGAATATGCATCCAAGAAGGAAAGCAAATCACAGCCTGAAGTGGAATCCACGATATGATCGATGCATGGCAAGGAAAATGGGTCCTTCGGGCAAACCTTGTTAAGATGTGTGAAATCTATGCAAAGCCTCCATTTCTCGTTAGCCTTCCGGACTACTACTGGATTTGCTAGCCAGTGGGATGTAGCACTCCTCTGACCAAACCAGCTGCTTCAAGCTTCTTGATCTCCTGATGCGAAGCATCCTACGGTCATCACCATGTCAAGAGTC
>NW_025230147.1:3326-4432 GCF_018294505.1 Triticum aestivum | reverse complement strand
GTTTGGTAAGTGACACGTGCGACCTCTACTTCTCGTACAAAAAGGTGAATCTTCTCCTTTACACATGTTCACTTGACCCCTTCGAGGATGGTATACTACTTGACACATCTCCCGTGTGCATGCATAGGTATTGTCGGAGCTTCACAGATGTCGAGGAGGAGTGCAAGCGCCAAGGAACAACTACACCATCCGCGAGGGAAGCTTGGAAGCGACGACCGAAGAAGACGATGCTGCTGAAGCTACAGCGGCCGGACATCCAGGCCAAGGGCCGGACATCCAGCGCCTGTGTAGTCGCCCATGAACTGCACCAACAAAAGTCCAAAGCATCAGCGGCCAGACATCCGGCCCGTGTGCCCGGACATCTGGTGCCACGGCACAGCCCGGACATCCGGCATCGCCCCTGGAAATCCGGCATGAGGCTCCCGAAGCCAGAAGGCCACCCCGCTCGGGCCGGACATCCGGCCAACCGCCCGGGACATCCAGCGTCTCACGAGAGCCCGGACACTGGCGCAGAGACGGGCCTGAGGCCCATGTATCCCCTCCTCATTTACCCCTTCGTGGACTAGCCTATATATACTCCATCCCCCCTCTAGTTAGGGTTAGCAAATATGATAGCTCATTCTTAGGTGAGCTTTGCTCCTACCTCTACTCTTGAGAGAGAGAGACTATCACTCCCATGGAGTTCAAGACCTCCATCTAGGAGAAGATCCTGCGGGATATCATCAAGACCCCCTCGTGGGGATATTCGTCTAGGATATCATCAAGACCTCCTCTTGGAGATGAACCTTACCTTGTATCTTTCCCTTTGTTGTTCATGTACCTCGTGATCTTGTGTGTTTGATTGTCTAGTGGATGTGTGATTGGACTTGTTCTTGAGTGTTTCCCCTTGTGATTTCTCCCCGTTCTTCCCCGTGTTCTTCGTGCTCTTTGAAGGATCCCACTCCAAACGTGAAAGATCGGCCTACACCGGGTTAGCCCCGTATCATATGGTATCTTGAGCCACGTTTATCACATATTTGGAGTCCCTCCCACCATTTTCTAGCCTTCTTTTGCTTGACTTCGTCCTAAATCTGAAAATCCCCACCAAAAATAGCCCCAATTTTTTT
>NW_025230147.1:0-2290 GCF_018294505.1 Triticum aestivum | reverse complement strand
GCTACTTAGGGACGGCAACTTCAACTCGGACACGTGTATAGCCATCATTCCACTTCCGCATTGCCAAGTGCAAACCACCACCGCTCTTTGGTACCACCATTTGACATTTGCCTTTGAGATTTTGAGTTTGTGGTTTTTCCATTTCCTAGGGTGTTTCGGCTAACTAGGAACGGGTCGACATCGGCAACACCACCTCTCATCATCGCCAAGGACGGTAACCTCGACGACACCATTGTATATTACCCTTGCAATTGCATTGATAACCCCCTATAGCCCATTTTGCGTTACTTGCCTATCGAGACTAGCTATTTGAGTATTGCCGGCAACGTGACTTGTGCACATTAGTGATCATACTTCCCATAGCATACATACCATATCATCGTGGTGCATATATTGGTATCATATCTTGTGTCACAAGTTTGTTCCCGCATATACACAATTGCTATCTTGGTTTGTGCAAAGTGGCCATATCAAAAATAAAATAAAATAAATAAAGCTTTTAAGCAAAAGAAAGAGAGCAAAGAGCTTGTAAGCAATAGCCATAGCATCACAATATATCATATGGTATCATACTTGATCATCTTGGATCATTGTGTGAGAAACACCGGGAACCATACATATATAGCCTACTTGGGATAGAAAGTTTATCCATTTTGCATCTTATAGGTTGTGCACAAGTGTCATATCCGCCTATTGAGCAATCGTGCTAGCGTCTCTCTTGAGTTGTGCAACACGAGCGTTTTTCGTGGATTCCATATTTTCAGCTCATTCCTTGGTTCCACGACCCCATTTATCTATCCGTGTGTGTGTTTCCGTGTGCCATTCATTGCTATTGGTCTATTTGTTTCGCTTGCGAATTTGTGAATCTCTTTCAACATTATTTGACTCTTGCTAACATTTTGCATCAAATTTTTGTGCCACTATCCTCACCGAGCTCTACCATAAGCTTTACTTGATAGGTGTGAGTGAACAAGTCTGGTACCAATTCCACTATTCTTTCATTTCACATTGAGTGAAACGGGATACATCCTCAACTTTGGGAAAAGGTAACTTGGTATTGTTTATCTCATTTCCTACTCACCTCTACTCGAGTCTTGTGATGGATAGGCAAGGCATTTCACCTTCGGTCTACAACAACAACGACGAGTTCGATGCCACGAACAACAACTCCGACGCCAAGATGCAAGCTAAAATGGAGGAGATCAAAGCCCTCATCAATTCCTACAAGCGATCTTCCTCATCTTCGAGAAGATGCTCAAGAGCACATCCTTCCGAGCTACCATCTCCGGCAAGATCACATGGGCATCGACACCATCACCAACAAGAACGTGAAGGTCAAGAGCTCAACACCAACAACCGCTCAACGGCTTCACCATCTCCCTTGGCATCTTCGCCAAGCGACTTCAAGGCATCTTCGCCTACGGACATACAGCATCTTCGCCAACAAGCACCTCAAGACTACGCTCAAGAGAAGCTCCCCAAGCTCAAGTCCGCGACTTCCACGAGCTACTACGACCTCGACACCGACAATGAGATTCCTTTCTATGGGACTCAAGAACCCGAGGAGTATCTCGAGTGGGAGCGTTTGATGGACGACTACCTCAAGCTACATCAAGTTCGTCCCGAAGATCAAGTGAAGTGCGCCACAAGAAACTTCCACGACTACGCATCGGCATGGTGGCTTCACACACCTTCGGAGACTACGACATGAGTTGTCCCAAGACGAAGAGAGCTTTGCGGCGAGAGTTCGTGCCTCCAACCTACACGGAACAACTTCAACGCCAATTGGAGAACACCATCCAAGGATCCAAGTCCATTGACGCATACTTCAAGGAGATGAAGATTGCCTTGCAACGAGCCGGCGTGGACGACCCCATTTCGATGAAGTTCCACTTCATGATGGGATTGCACAATGACATATCCAAGACTATCTTCCTCGAGAACTACAAGTCCATCGACGACTACTACATTGGTGCTCTCAAGGCGGAACAATAACTAATGAAGGCCAAGGCTTCTTGATGCGGAGCGTCCTACGGTCATCACCATGTCAAGAGCCCGTTTAGCAAGTGACACATGCGACCTCTACTTCTCATACATAAAGGTGAATCTTCTCCTTTACACGTGCTCACTTGACCCCTTCGAGGATGGTATACTACTTGACACTTCTCCTGTGTGCATGCATAGGTATTGTCAGAGCTTCACGGATGTCGAGGAGGAGTGCAAGCACAAGGGAACAACTACACCATCCGCAAGGGAAGCCTGGAAGCGACAACGGAAGAAGACGGAGCTG
>NW_025230146.1:15481-16240 GCF_018294505.1 Triticum aestivum | reverse complement strand
AGGAGTTCAAATAAGTTTAAAAAAATGAAATCCCTTTTTAACAGACGAGTTTCCGTATGAAATCTTGATACTTTGAAAGAGATTGTACGTTTTGTACACGAAGTGCATCCAGTTTTTGTCGTAACCTTCTTAACTTTCTTGCACATGCTATGTGGATGAAATGGTGATACCATGCCAACTTTCAACCTTTTCAGAGTTCATTTGAAATGCTTTTCAATTTTATGGTCTTATAGCTCAAAATAATTAGTAAATACATGAAAAATAACAAATGAAGTCAGAAAGGATTGAAAAATGATGATGTGGCTTTGAATGGTGCATTTTGAACACACAAAAAGTCAGGAGTTCAAATGAGTTTTAAAAAATATAACCCCTTTTTAACAGACGAGTTTCCGTATGAAATTCTGATACTTTGAATGAGATTGTCTGTTTTGTACACGAAGTGCATCCAGTTTTTGCCGTAACCCTCTTAACTTTCTTGCACATGCTATGTGGATGAAATGATGATACCATGCGAACTTTCAACCTTTTCAGAGTTCATTTGAAATGCTTTTCAACTTTATGGTCTTATAGCTCAAAATAATTAGTAAATGCATGAAAAATAACAAATGAAGTCAGAAAGGATTGAAAAATGATGATGTGGCTTTGAATGGTGCATTTTGAACACACAAAAAGTCAGGAGTCCAAATAAGTTTTAAAAAATGAAATCCCTTTTTAACCGACGAGTTTCCGTATGAAATCCTGATACTTTGAAAGAGATTG
>NW_025230146.1:9049-15471 GCF_018294505.1 Triticum aestivum | reverse complement strand
GATGTGGCTTTGAATGGTGCATTTTGAACACACAAAAAGTCAGGAGTTCAAATAAGTTTTAAAAAATGAAATCCCTTTGTAACAGACGAGTTTCCGTATGAAATCCTGATACTTTGAAAGAGATTGTCCGTTTTGTACACGAAGTGCACCCAGTTTTTGCCGTAACCCTCTCAACTATCTTGGACATGCTATGTGGATGAAATGATGATACCATGCCAAGTTTCAACCTTTTCAGAGTTCATTTGAAATGCTTTTCAATTTTATGGTCTTATAGCTAAAAATAATTAGTAAATGCATGAAAAATAACAAATAAAGTCAGAAAGGATTGAAAAATGATGATGTGGCTTTGAATGGTGCATTTTGAACACACAAAAAATCAGGAGTTCAAATAAGTTTTAAAAAATGAAATCGCTTTGTAACAGACGAGTTTCCGTATGAAATCCTGATACTTTGAAAGAGATTGTTCGCTTTGTACACGAAGTGCATCCAGTTTTTGCCGTAACCCTCTTAACTTTCTTGCACGTGCTATGTGGATGAAATGATTATACCATGCCAACTTTCAACCTTTTCAGAGTTCATTTGAAATGCTTTTCAATTTTATGGTCTTATAGCTCAAAATAATTAGTAAATGCATGAAAAATAACAAATGAAGTCAGAAAGGATTGAAAAATGATGATTTGGCTTTGAATGGTCCATTTTGAACACACAAAAAGTCAGGAGTTCAAATAAGTTTAAAAAATGAAATCCCTTTTTAACAGACGAGTTTCCGTATGAAATCCTGATACTTTGAAAGAGATTGTCCGTTTGTACACGAAGTGCATCCAGTTTTTGCCGTAACCCTCTTAACTTTCTTGCACATGCTATGTGGATGAAATGATGATACCAGGCCAACTTTCAACCTTTTCAGAGTTCCTTTGAAATGTTTTTCAATTTTATGGTCTTATAGCTCAAAATAATTAGTAAATGCATGAAAAATAACAAATGAAGTCAGAAAGGATTGAAAAATGATGATGTGGCTTTGAATGGTGCATTTTGAACACACAAAAAGTCAGGAGTTCAAATAAGTTTTAAAAAATGAAATCCCTTTTTAACAGACGAGTTTCCATATGAAATCCTGATACTTTGAAAGAGATTGTCCGTTTGTACACGAAGTGCATCCAATTTTTGCCGTAACCCTCTTAACTTTCTTGCACATGCTATGTGGATGAAATGATGATACCATGCCAACTTTCAACCTTTTCAGAGTTCCTTTGAAATGCTTTTCAATTTTATGGTCTTATAGCTCAAAATAATTAGTAAATGCATGAAAAATAACAAATGAAGTTAGAAAGGATTGAAAAATGATGATGTGGCTTTGAATGGTGCATTTTGAACACACAAAAAGTCAGGAGTTCAAATAAGTTTTAAAAAATGAAATCCCTTTTTAACAGACGAGTTTCCGTATGAAATCCTGATACTTTGAAAGAGATTGTCCGTTTGTACACGAAGTGCATCCAGTTTTTGCCGTAACCCTCTTAACTTTCTTGCACATGCTATGTGGATGAAATGATGATACCATACCGACTTTCAACCTTTTCAGAGTTCCTTTGAAATGCTTTTCAATTTTATGGTCTTATAGCTCAAAATAATTAGTACATGCAAGAAAAATAACAAATGAAGTCAGAAAGGATTGAAAAATGATGATGTGGCTTTGAATGGTGCATTTTGAACACACAAAAAGTCAGGAGTTCAAATAAGTTTTAAAAAATGAAATCCCTTTTTAACAGACGAGTTTCCGTATGAAATCCTGATACTTTGAAAGAGATTGTCCGTTTGTACACGAAGTGCATCCAGTTTTTGCCGTAACCCTCTTAACTTTCTTGCACATGCTATGTGGATGAAATGATGATACCATACCGACTTTCAACCTTTTCAGAGTTCCTTTGAAATGCTTTTCAATTTTATGATCTTATAGCTCAAAATAATTAGTACATGCAAGAAAAATAACAAATGAAGTCAGAAAGGATTGAAAAATGATGATGTGGCTTTGAATGGTGCATTTTGAACACACAAAAAGTCAGGAGTTCAAATAAGTTTTAAAAAATGAAATCCCTTTTTAACAGACGAGTTTCCGTATGAAATCCTGATACTTTGAAAGAGATTGTCCGTTTGTACACGAAGTGCATCCAGTTTTTGCCGTAACCCTCTTAACTTTCTTGCACATGCTATGTGGATGAAATGATGATACCATGCCAACTTTCAACCTTTTCAGAGTTCCTTTGAAATGCTTTTCAATTTTATGGTCTTATAGCTCAAAATAATTAGTAAATGCATGAAAAATAACAAATGAAGTCAGAAAGGATTGAAAAATGATGATGTGGCTTTGAATGGTGCATTTTGAACACACAAAAAGTCAGGAGTTCAAATAAGTTTTAAAAAATGAAATCCCTTTTTAACAGACGAGTTTCCGTATGAAATCCTGATACTTTGAAAGAGATTGTCCGTTTTGTACACGAAGTGCATCCAGTTTTTGCCGTAACCCTCTTAACTTTCTTGCACATGCTATGTGGATGAAATGATGATACCATGCCAACTTTCAACCTTTTCAGAGTTCATTTGAAATGCTTTTCAATTTTATGGTCTTATAGCTCAAAATAATTAGTGAATGCATGAAAAATAACAAATGAAGTCAGAAAGGATTGAAAAATGATGATGTGGCTTTGAATGGTGCATTTTGAACACACAAAAAGTCAGGAGTTCAAATAAGTTTTAAAAAATGAAATCCCTTTGTAACAGACGAGTTTCCGTATGAAATCCTGATACTTTGAAAGAGATTGTCCGTTTTGTACACGAAGTGCATCCAGTTTTTGCCGTAACCCTCTCAACTTTCCTGCACATGCTATGTGTCTGAAATGATGATACCATGCCAACTTTCAACCTTTTCAGAGTTCATCTGAAATGCTTTTCAATTTTAGGGTCTTATAGCTCAAAATAATTAGTAAATGCATGAAAAATAACAAATAAAGTCAGAAAGGATTGAAAAATGATGATGTGGCTTTGAATGGTGCATTTTGAACACACAAAAAGTCAGGAGTTCAAATAAGTTTTAAAAAATGAAATCCCTTTGTAACAGACGAGTTTCCGTATGAAATCCTGATACTTTGAAAGAGATTGTCCGTTTTGTACACGAAGTGCATCCAGTTTTTGCCGTAAACCTCTCAACTTTCTTGCACATGCTATGTGGATGAAATGATGATACCATGCTAACTTTCAACCTTTTCAGAGTTCATTTGAAATGCTTTTCAGTTTTAGGGTCTTATAGCTCAAAATAATTAGTAAATGCATGAAAAATAACAAATGAAGTCAGAAAGGATTGAAAAATGATGATGTGGCTTTGAATGGTGCATTTTGAACACACAAAAAGTCAGGAGTTCAAATAAGTTTTAAAAAATGAAATCCCTTTGTAACAGACGAGTTTCCGTATGAAATCCTGATACTTTGAAAGAGATTGTCCGTTTTGTACACGAAGTGCACCCAGTTTTTGCCGTAACCCTCTCAACTATCTTGGACATGCTATGTGGATGAAATGATGATACCATGCCAAGTTTCAACCTTTTCAGAGTTCATTTGAAATGCTTTTCAATTTTATGGTCTTATAGCTAAAAATAATTAGTAAATGCATGAAAAATAACAAATAAAGTCAGAAAGGATTGAAAAATGATGATGTGGCTTTGAATGGTGCATTTTGAACACACAAAAAATCAGGAGTTCAAATAAGTTTTAAAAAATGAAATCGCTTTGTAACAGACGAGTTTCCGTATGAAATCCTGATACTTTGAAAGAGATTGTCCGCTTTGTACACGAAGTGCATCCAGTTTTTGCCGTAACCCTCTTAACTTTCTTGCACGTGCTATGTGGATGAAATGATTATACCATGCCAACTTTCAACCTTTTCAGAGTTCATTTGAAATGCTTTTCAATTTTATGGTCTTATAGCTCAAAATAATTAGTAAATGCATGAAAAATAACAAATGAAGTCAGAAAGGATTGAAAAATGATGATTTGGCTTTGAATGGTGCATTTTGAACACACAAAAAGTCAGGAGTTCAAATAAGTTTTAAAAAATGAAATCCCTTTGTAACAGACGAGTTTCCGTATGAAATCCTGATACTTTGAAAGAGATTGTCCGTTTTGTACACGAAGTGCATCCAGTTTTTTCCGTAACCCTCTTAACTTTCTTGCACATGCTATGTGGATGAAATGATGATACCATGCCAACTTTCAACCTTTTCAGAGTTCATTTGAAATGCTTTTGAATTTTATGGTCTTATAGCTCAAAATAATTAGTAAATGCATGAAAAATAACAAATGAAGTGAGAAAGGATTGAAAAATGATGATGTGGCTTTGAATGGTGCATTTTTAACACACAAAAAGTCAGGAGTTCAAATAAGTTTGAAAAAATGAAATCCCTTTTTAACGGACGAGTTTCCATATGAAATCCTAATACTTTGAAAGAGATTGTCCGTTTTGTACACGAAGTGCATCCAGTTTTTGCGGTAACCCTCTTAACTTTCTTGCACATGCTATGTGGATGAAATGATGATACCATGCCAACTTTCAACCTTTTCAAAGTTCATTTGAAATGCTTTTCAATTTTATGGTCTTATAGCTCAAAATAATTAGTAAATGCATGAAAAATAACAAATGAAGTCAGAAAGGATTGAAAAATGATGATGTGGCTTTGAATGGTGCATTTTGAACACACAAAAAGTCAGGAGTTCAAATAAGTTTTAAAAAATGAAATCCCTTTTTAACCGACGAGTTTCCGTATGAAATCCTGATACTTTGAAAGAGATTGTCCGTTTTGTACACGAAGTGCATCCAGTTTTTGCCGTAACCCTCTTAACTTTCTTGCACATGCTATGTGGATGAAATGATGATACCATGCCAACTTTCAACCTTTTCAGAGTTCATTTGAAATGCTTTTCAATTTTATGGTCTTATAGCTCAAAATAATTAGTAAATGCATGAAAAATAACAAATGAAGTCAGAAAGGATTGAAAAATGATGATGTGGCTTTGAATGGTGCATTTTGAACACACAAAAAGTTAGGAGTTCAAATAAGTTTTAAAAAATGAAATCCCTTTTTAACTGACGAGTTTCCGTATGAAATCCTGATACTTTGAAAGAGATTGTCCGTTTTGTACACGAAGTGCATCCAGTTTTTGCCGTAACCCTCTTAACTTTCTTGCACATGCTATGTGGATGAAATGATGATACCATGCCAACTTTCAACCTTTTCAGAGTTCATTTGAAATGCTTTTCAATTTTATGGTCTTATAGCTCAATATAATTAGTAAATGCATGAAAAATAACAAATGAAGTCAGAAAGTATTGAAAAATGATGATGTGGCTTTGAATGGTGCATTTTGAACACACAAAAAGTCAGGAGTTCAAATAAGTTTTAAAAAATGAAATCCCTTTTTAACCGACGAGTTTCCGTATGAAATCCTGATACTTTGAAAGAGATTATCCGTTTTGTACACGAAGTGCATCCAGTTTTTGCCGTAACCCTCTTAACTTTCTTGCACATGCTATGTGGATGAAATGATGATACCATGCCAACTTTCAACCTTTTCAGAGTTCATTTGAAATGCTTTTCAATTTTATGGTCTTATAGCTCAAAATAATTAGTAAATGCATGAATAATAACAAATGAAGTGAGAAAGGATTGAAAAATGATGATGTGGCTTTGAATGGTGCATTTTGAACACACAAAAAGTCAGGAGTTCAAATAAGTTTGAAAAAATGAAATCCCTTTTTAACAGACGAGTTTCCGTATGAAATCCTGATACTTTGAAAGAGATTGTCCGTTCTGTACACGAAGTGCATCCAGTTTTTGCCGTAACCCTCTTAACTTTCTTGCACATGCTATGTGGATGAAATGATGATACCATGCCAACTTTCAACCTTTTCAGAGTTCATTTGAAATGCTTTTCAATTTTATGGTCTTATTGCTCAAAATAATTAGTAAATGCATGAAAAATAACAAATGAACTCAGAAAGGATTGAAAAATGATGATGTGGCTTTGAATGGTGCATTTTGAACACACAAAAAGTCAGGAGTTCAAATAAGTTTGAAAAAATGAAATCCCTATTTAACAGACGAGTTTCCGTATGAAATCCTGATACTTTGAAAGAGATTGTCCGTTTTGTACACGAAGTGCATCCAGTTTTTGTCGTAACCCTCTTAACTTTCTTGCACATGCTATGTGGATGAAATGATGATACCATGCCAACTTTCATCCTTTTCAGAGTTCATTTGAAATGCTTTTCAATTTTATGGTCTTATAGCTCAAAATAATTAGTAAATGCATGAAAAATAACAAATGAAGTCAGAAAGGATTGAAAAATGATGATGTGGCTTTGAATGGTGCATTTT
>NW_025230146.1:3823-4531 GCF_018294505.1 Triticum aestivum | reverse complement strand
GCTTTGAATGGTGCATTTTGAACACACAAAAAGTCAGGAGTTCAAATAAGTTTTAAAAAATGAAATCCCTTTGTAACAGACGAGTTTCCGTATGAAATCCTGATACTTTGAAAGAGATTGTCCGTTTTGTACACGAAGTGCATCCAGTTTTTGCCGTAACCCTCTTAACTTTCTTGCACATGCTATGTGGATGAAATGATGATACCATGCCAACTTTCAACCTTTTCAGAGTTCATTTGAAATGCTTTTCAATTTTATGGTCTTATAGCTCAAAATAATTAGTGAATGCATGAAAAATAACAAATGAAGTCAGAAAGGATTGAAAAATGATGATGTGGCTTTGAATGGTGCATTTTGAACACACAAAAAGTCAGGAGTTCAAATAAGTTTAAAAAAATGAAATCCCTTTGTAACAGACGAGTTTCGGTATGAATTCCTGATACTTTGAAAGAGATTGTCCATTTTGTACACGAAGTGCATCCAGTTTTTGCCGTAACCCTCTTAACTTTCTTGCACATGCTATGTGGATGAAATGATGATACCATGCCAACTTTCAACCTTTTCAGAGTTCATTTGAAATGCTTTTCAATTTTATGGTCTTGTAGCTCAAAATAATTAGTAAATGCATGAAAAATAACAAATGAAGTCAGAAAGGATTGAAAAATGATGATGTGGCTTTGAATGGTGCATTTTGAACACACAAAAAGT
>NW_025230146.1:0-2519 GCF_018294505.1 Triticum aestivum | reverse complement strand
GAAAGAGATTGTCCGTTTTGTACACGAAGTGCATCCAGTTTTTGCCGTCACCCTCTTAACTTTCTTGCACATGCTATGTGGATGAAATGATGATACCATGCCAACTTTCAACCTTTTCAGAGTTCATTTGAAATGCTTTTCAATTTTATGGTCTTATAGCTCAAAATAATTAGTAAATGCATGAAAAATAAGAAATGAAGTCAGAAAGGATTGAAAAATGATGATGTGGCTTCGAATGGTGCATTTTGAACACACAAAAAGTCAGGAGTTCAAATAAGTTTTAAAAAATGAAATTCCTTTTTAACTGACGAGTTTCCGTATGAAATCCTGATACTTTGAAAGAGATTGTCCGTTTTGTACACGAAGTGCATCCAGTTTTTGCCGTAACGCTCTTAACTTTCTTGCACATGCTATGTGGATGAAATGATGATACCATGCCAACTTTCAACCTTTTCAGAGTTCATTTGAAATGCTTTTCAATTTTATGGTCTTATAGCTCAGTATAATTAGTAAATGCATGAAAAATAACAAATGAAGTCAGAAAGGATTGAAAAATGATGATGTGGCTTTAAATGGTGCATTTTGAACACACAAAAAGTCAGGAGTTCAAATAAGTTTTAAAAA
Organism: Triticum aestivum; assembly: GCF_018294505.1. Classification (NCBI taxonomy): domain Eukaryota; kingdom Viridiplantae; phylum Streptophyta; class Magnoliopsida; order Poales; family Poaceae; genus Triticum; species Triticum aestivum. The sequence goes on along the minus strand of NW_025230146.1, from coordinate 1,895 downwards.
ATGAAATCCCTTTTTAACCGACGTGTTTCCGTATGAAATCCTGATACTTTGAAAGAGATTGTCCGTTTTGTACACGAAGTGCATCCAGTTTTTCCCGTAACCCTCTTAACTTTCTTGCACATGCTATGTGGATGAAATGATGATACCATGCCAACTTTCAACCTTTTCAGAGTTCATTTAAAATGCTTTTCAATTTTATGGTCTTATAGCTAAAAATAATTAGTAAATGCATGAAAAATAACAAATGAAGTCAGAAAGGATTGAAAAATGATGATGTGGCTTTGAATGGTGCATTTTGAACACACAAAAAGTCAGGAGTTCAAATAAGTTTTAAGAAATGAAATCCCTTTTTAACAGACGAGTTTCCGTATGAAATCCTGATACTTTGAAAGAGATTGTCCGTTTTGTGTACGAAGTGCACCAGTTTTTGCCGTAACCCTCTTAACTTTCGTGCACATGCTATGTGGATGAAATGATGATACCATGCCAACTTTCAACCTTTTCAGAGTTCATTTGAAATGCTTTTCAATTTTATGGTCTTATAGCTCAAAATAATTAGTAAATGCATGAAAAATAACAAATGAAGTCAGAAAGGATTGAAAAATGATGATGTGGATTTGAATGGTGAATTCTGAACACACAAAAAGTCAGGAGTTCAAATAAGTTTTAAAAAATGAAATCCCTTTTTAACAGACGAGTTTTCGTATGAAATCCTGATACTTTGAAAGAGATTGTCCGTTTTGTACACGAAGTGCATCCAGTTTTTGCCGTAACCCTCTAAACTTTCTTGCACATGCTATGTGGATGAAATGATGATACCATGCCAACTTTCAACCTTTTCAGAGTTCATTTGAAATGCTTTTCAATTTTATGGTCTTATAGCTCAATATAATTAGTAAATGCATGAAAAATAACAAATGAAGTCAGAAAGGATTGAAAAATCATGATGTGGCTTTGAATGGTGCATTTTGAACACACAAAAAGTCAGGAGTTCAAATAAGTTTGAAAAAATGAAATCCCTATTTAACAGACGAGTTTCCGTATGAAATCCTGATACTTTGAAAGAGATTGTCCGTTTTGTACACGAAGTGCATCCAGTTTTTGCCGTAACCCTCTTAACTTTCTTGCACATGCTATGTGGATGAAATGATGATACCATGCCAACTTTCAACCTTTTCAGAGTTCATTTGAAATGCTTTTCAATTTTATGGTCTTATAGCTAAAAATAATTAGTAAATGCATGAAAAATAACAAATGAAGTGAGAAAGGATTGAAAAATGATGATGTTGCTTTGAATGGTGCATTTTGAACACACAAAAAGTCAGGAGTTCAAATAAGTTTTAAAAAATGAAATCCCTTTGTAACAGACGAGTTTCCGTATGAAATCCTGATACTTTGAAAGAGATTGTCCGTTTTGTACACGAAGTGCATCCAGTTTTTGCCGTAACCCTCTTAACTTTCTTGCACATGCTATGTGGATGAAATGATGATACCATGCCAACTTTCAACCTTTTCAGTGTTCATTTGAAATGATTTTCAATTTTATGGTCTTATAGCTCAGTATAATTAGTAAATGCATGAAAAATAACAAATGAAGTCAGAAAGGATTGAAAAATGATGATGTGGCTTTGAATGGTGAATTCTGAACACACAAAAAGTCAGGAGTTCAAATAAGTTTTAAAAAATGAAATCCCTTTTTAACCGACGAGTTTCCGTATGAAATCCTGATACTTTGAAAGAGATTGTCCGTTTTGTACACGAAGTGCATCCAGTTTTTGCCGTAACCCTCTTAACTTTCTTGCACATGCTATGTGGATGAAATGATGATACCATGCCAACTTTCAACCTTTTCAGAGTTCATTTGAAATGCTTTTCAATTTTATGGTCTTATAGCT
>NW_025230145.1:2858-16242 GCF_018294505.1 Triticum aestivum | reverse complement strand
AATCAGTTGATGCTTGCGAACCATGCCTCATGGGCAAGATGACTAAGACTCTGTTCTTCGGAACAATGAAGCGAGCAATAGATTTGTTGGAAATCATACATACTGATGTATGTGGTCCGATGAATATTGAGGCTCGCGACAGGTATCATTATTTTCTGATCTTCACAGATGATTTGAGCAGATATGAGTATATCTACTTGATGAAACATAAGTCTGAAACATTTGAAAAGTTCAAAGAATTTCAGAGTGAAGTGAAAAATCATCGTAACAAGAAAATAAAGTTTCTACGATCTGATCGTAGAGAAGAGTATTTGAGTTACGAGTTTGGCCTTCAGTTAAAAACAATGTGAAATAGTTTCACTACTCATGCCACCTAGAACACCACAATGTAATGGTGTGTCCGAACGTCATAACCGTACTTTATTAGATATGGTGCGATCTATGATGTCTCTTACCGATCTACCACTATCGTTTTGGGGTTATGCATTAGAGACAGCTGCATTCACGTTAAATAGGGCACCATTTAAATCCGTTGAGACGACACCGTGTGAACTATGGTTTGGCAAGAAACCCAAGCCGTCGTTTCTTAAATTTGGGGTTGCGATGCTTATATGAAAAAGTTTCATCCTGATAAGCTCAAACTCAAATCGGAGAAGTGCGTCTTCATAGGATATCCAAAGGAAACTATTGGATACACCTTCTATCACAGATCCGAAGGCAAGACTTTTGTTGCTAAATTCGGAAACTTTCTGGAGAAGGAGTTTCTCTCGAAAGAAGTGAGTGGGAGGAAAGTAGAACTTGACGAGGTAACTGTACCTGCTCCCTTATTGGAAAGTAGTACATCACAGAAAACTGTTTCTGTGACACCTACACCAGTTAGTGAGGAAGTTAATGATAATGATCATGAAACTTCAGAACAAGATACTACTGAACCTCGTAGATCAACCAGAGTAAGATCCGCACCAGAGTGGTACGGTAATCCTGTTCTGGAAGTCATGCTACTAGATCATGATGAACCTACGAACTATGAAGAAGCGATGGTGAGCCCAGATTCCGCAAAGTGGCTTGAAGCCATGAAATCTGAGATGGGATCCATGTATGAGAACAAAGTATGGACTTTGGTTGACTTGCCCGATGATCGGCAAGCAATTGAGAATAAATGGATCTTCAAGAAGAAGACTGACGCTGATGGTAATGTTACTGTCTACAAAGCTCGACTTGTCGCGAAAGGTTTTCGACAAGTTCAAGGGGTTGACTACGATGAGACTTTCTCACCCGTAGCGATGCTTAAGTCTGTCCGAATCATGTTAGCGATTGCCGCATTTTATGATTATGAAATATGGCAGATGGATGTCAAAACTGCATTCCTGAATGGATTTCTGGAAGAAGAGTTGTATATGATGCAACCGGAAGGTTTTGTCGATCCAAAGGGAGCTAACAAAGTGTGCAAGCTCCAGCGATCCATTTATGGACTGGTGCAAGCCTCTCGGAGTTGGAATAAACGTTTTGATAGTGTGATCAAAGCATTTGGTTTTATACAGACTTTCAGAGAAGCCTGTATTTACAAGAAAGTGAGTGGGAGCACTACAGCATTTCTGATAAGTATATGTGAATGACATATTGTTGATCGGAAATAATGTAGAATTATTCTGTAAAGCATAAAGGAGTGTTTAAAAGGAGTTTTTCAAAGAAAGACTTCGGTGAAGCTGCTTACACATTGAGCATCAAGATCTATATAGATAGATCAAGACGCTTGATAATTTTTTTTTTCAATGAATACATACCTTGATAAATTTTTGAAATAGTTCAAAATGGAACAGTCAAAGAAGGAGTTCTTGCCTGTGTTGCAAGGTGTGAAATTGAGTAAGACTCAAGACCCGACCATGGCAGAAAATAGAAAGAGAATGAAAGTCATTCCCTATGCCTTAGTCATAGGTTCTATAAAGTATGCCATGCTGTGTACCGGATCTATTGTATACCCTACACTAATAGGCATGGGAGTACAATAGTGATCTAGGAGTAGATCACTGGACAGTGGTCAAAATTATCCTTAGTGGAATAAGGATATGTTTCTCGATTATGGAGGTGAAAAAAAAAGGTTCGCCGTAAAGGGTTACGTCGATGCAAGTTTTGACACAGATCTGGATGACTCTAAGTCTCGATCTAGATACATATTGAAAGTGGGAGCAATTAGCTAGAGTAGCTCCATGAAGAGCATTGTTGACATAAATATTTGCAAAATACTTACGGATCTGAATGTGACAGACCCGTTGACTAAGATTCTCTCACAAGCAAAACATGATCACACCTTAGTACTCCTTGGGTGTTAATCACATAGCGATGTGAACTAGATTATTGACTCTAGTAAACCCTTTGGGTGTTGGTCACATGACGATGTGAACTATGGGTGTTAATCATATACAAATATGAATATTGGTGTTAAATCACATGGCGATGTGAACTAGATTATTGACTCTAGTGCAAGTGGGAGACTGAAGGAAATATGCCCTAGAGGCAATAATAAAGTTATTATTTATTTCCTTATTTCATGATAAATGTTTATTATTCATGCTAGAATTGTATTAACCGTAAACATAATACATGTGTGAATACATAGACAAATATAGTGTCACTAGTATGCCTCTACTTGACTAGCTCGTTAATCAAAGATGGTTATGTTTCCTAACCATGGACAAAAGAGTTGTTATTTGATTAACAGGATCACATCATTAGTTGAATGATCTGATTGACATGACCCATTCCATTAGCTTAGCACTTGATCGTTTAGTATTCTGCTATTGCTTCCTTCATGACTTATACATGTTCCTGTAACTATGAGAATTGTGTAACTCCCGTTTACCGGAGGAACACTTTGGGTACTACCAAACGTCACAACGTAACTGGGTGATTATAAAGGAGTACTACAGGTGTCTCCGAAGGTACATGTTGAGTTAGCATAATTCGAGATTAGGTTTTGTCACTCCGATTGTCGGAGAGGTATCTCTGGGCCCTCTCGGCAATGCTCATCACCTAAGCCTTGCAAGCATGTAACTAATGAGTTAGTTATAAGATGAAGTATTACAGAACGAGTAAAGAGACTTGTCGATAACGAGATTGAACTAGGTATTGGATACCGACGATCGAATCTCGGACAAGTAACATACCGATGACAAAGGGAACAACGTATGTTATTATGCGGTTTGACCGATAAAGATCTTCGTAGAATATGTAGGAACCAATATGGGCATCCAGGTCCCGCTATTGGTTATTGACCAGAGATGTGTCTCAGTCATGTCTACATCGTTCTCGAACCGTAGGGTCCGCACGCTTAAGGTTTCGATGACAGTTATATTATGAGTTTATGTATTTTGATGTACCGAAGGTTGTTCGGAGTCCCGGATATGATTACGAACATGACGAGGAGTCTCGAAATGGTCGAGACATAAAGATTGATATATTGGGCGGATATATTTGGACACCGGAAAGGTTCCGGAGAAGTTTGGAGCCCCGGGAGGTTACCGGAACCCCCCGGGAGGTATATGGGCCTTATTGGGCCCATGTAGGAGGAAGAGAGAAGGAGCAAGGGAGGGGGGCGCCCCCCCCAAGCCCAATCCGAATTGGGGAGGGGGGCCGGCTCCCCCTTTCCTTTCTCCTTCCCCCTCTTCCTATTACTACTACTAGTACTACTTCCTAATACTAGTACTCTTTCCTTCCCCCTCCAAATAAGATAAGGAAAAGAGAGGGAAACCTACTTGGAGTAGGTTTCCCCCTCCTCATGGCGCGCCCCCCTAGGGCCGGCCACCTCCTCCCTCCCTCCTTTATATACGGGGATAGGGGGCACCCTAGAACACACAAGTTGATCATTGATCGTTCCTTAGCCGTGTGCGGTGCCCCCCTCCACGATATTACACCTCGGTCATATTGTAGCGGTGCTTAGGCGAAGCCCTGCAACAGGAGAACATCAAGATCGTCACCACGCCGTCGTGCTGACGGAACTCCCCCTCGGTGCCTCTGCTGGATCAGAGATCGAGGATGCGTCATCGAGCTGTACGCGTGTCAAGAACTCGGAGGTGCTGGAGTAACGGTACTTGGATCGGTTGAACCGGAGGACGTACGACTACTTCCTCTACGTTGCGTCAACGCTTCCGCTTCGGTCTACGAGGGTACGTAGACAATACTCTCCCCTCGTTGCTATGTCATCACCATGATCTTGCGTGTGCGTAGGAAAATTTTGAAATTACTATGTTCCCCAACACCTGGCTCACCGACAGGTTGGCCGAGCCGGGCCCTGTCACCTCGGTTAAACATGGGGCTGTCCATGGTTAGGAAACATAACCATCTTTGATTAATGAGCTAGTCAAGTAGAGGCATACTAGTGACATTAAGTTTGTCTATGTATTCACACATGTATTATGTTTCCAGTTAATACAATTCTAGCATGAATAATAAACATTTTTCATGATATGAGGAAATAAATAATAACTTTATTATTGCCTCTAGGGCATATTTCCTTCACCTTCCACGTGCTCGCAGGACGCATCACTATCGGCCCCACTCCACCGCTGTTCCCCATCGCTCCTTTCTTATCCTCACCTACTTTCTTCATTTTCCCCAGTCGCCGCTGCTTCAGACTACCAAATTCACCATGACGCACATCCCAGCTATCTCTCGTCTACTCTACACCTCGCCAGCCACCGGACACCTGCACCCAAAGTCAACCCACAGCCCCAACGTCCACCCCACAGCGCGAGCGACCACGAAGGGGGGCGCTCCTGCTGCTGCGACCCGGGGCGATGCGCAGGGGTCATGGCGCATGGTGGATGAGGGTGCTCGTGGCCACGTTAGTTTTTGCTGGAACCGGCGAACCATTTTGCTACAACCGTTTTTGGTTTTTGTTACTACCGGCGTTTTGATGAATTTGTGCTACATCCATCTCCATGACATCGGTGTTTTTTCAGTCGATTTTTTGCTACAACCATGTTATGATTTTGTTGGAACCGAAGATAATTTTTGCTGGAATCGGCTCATGTTTTTGCTACCACCCACCCCACCCAAAATCTGCTTTCACCGTATTTTTGCTGGAACCGGCTAACGATTTTGCTACGACCGGCCAGGATTTTTGCTGGAACCGGCTAACGATTTTGCTACGACCGGCCAGGATTTTTGCTGGAACCGGCTCTGCGGTTGCTGCAACCGGCAAGACAACGTGCCCACTGGAGCTGGAGCTGTAGCGCGCTCACTGGCGATGTGGTTTTTGCTGGAACCGGCTAGTTACTTTGCTACAATCAGACTTTGGGGATTTTTGCTGCTATCTTTATTTTTGCTGGAACTAGTGTCAAATTTTGCTGGAACCGGCTATTCCTTTGCTACAAGCGGATTTTTCTGATTTTTTGCTGCTATGGTTGTTTTGCTGGAACGGGGCAGCGGGGATGGTGACCGTGTTGGAACCGGGCAAACAGGGATGCTGGAACGGTCGGTAGATTTTGCTTCTACCAGCAGCATTTTTTGCTGGAACCTGCATGTTGAATTTTTTGCTGGGACGTAAGTGTTTTTGCTGTAATTGATTTTTGCTGGAACCTGCATTTTTCTTTGCTGGAACTGGCTCATGGGATTGCTTCCACCGGCGAGGTGGTGCTCGCGCTGATTTTTTTGCTGGGTGCAAGGGCAGAGACTGTGTTTGTATTTTTTTGCTGCAACCTGGAAACAACAATTGATTTTGCTGGAACCTGCCAAAACAGAGATTTTTTTTCAGTTGTCCAGCGGGGCGAGCGGCCACGGCGTGCTCTGCTTGCGAGCCGGCGGGCAGGCGCGGTGAGCCGGCGAGCGGTGGTGGTGAGCCAGCGAGCGGCGGGGTGGGGGCTACGCGCAAACCACCGCATAGGATATGGTGGGTGTGAAGCGAGAAAGAACGGGACACGCGTGGGGATAGCTCGCTGAATCGTGCGGTCCTGGGGACACTAATCGTGCGGCTGCATGGGGACCGGCCGAAACGTTTGGGCCGGTGCGCCGGCGCCTAGCGCTGGCCTTAAACTAACGGGGAATCTGATTGATCTCAGTACGTTTCTCTTATATAGAAAAAAAGAGAAAAAAGCGACGTGTTCCATCTATCCCCAAACAATTATCGTAGGAAATACTCAGCGCTTCCTCCAGAAATATGCTCTCGACCATGTTTGTCTCGCCATCGGCGTTTCATGCTGAGTTGCTTCTGCTCTCTGATTCCAGCAACAGCGCCTCATCTATCGATCTCCCTCCACTACAATTCAATTACAGGTCGCATACCTCCCTTCTTCCCTCGAGATGATGAAGAATCAGCTGACGGCTAGCCTCTGTAGGTAATGAAAATATTCTCTTAGATTAGGGACCTGATTCCGTCAATTTGTGAGGCTATAACAATATGATAATGATTTTCTTATGCATCACAGTTCAATTTATGAGGGGGGCTTTACAATCTAAGCTTGCATGCCCGGACCAAACAACAATGGATGATGCGATGGACAACGTGGTGCGAAGGTAGTTTGTTTTAGCTCGGGGAGCCTCCATTGTTGGTGAAGCTGCAAAGAATCGACTATTGCAGGTATGCAAGGAACAAGGATGGAGTACGGTTTTGATTTTCAAGATTTTTATGTTGTGCATCTTGCAATCTTAGACTTGGTCTCTAATCAGCAAGTACGTACAGCCTAGGGTTTTGTTTCGTGGGCCTTTGGTGAAGTGCTTCATTTGGTTTCTGGCCTGTCTAGATAGGTATTTGTAGGATGGATGAGCTAGATTGCTAGTTGATGTGCCATCCAATTAAGGGATTCAGTTCATCAAATACTGGAACGTACTTGCACACAGACTCGATCACCTCTTCTAATTTTGTTGGGAAGTGGATAAGTCGTTTTAGCATTACACGATCTGTCCAGTCTACTTCTCTTTGTTTTTTACATGCAAAACTCCATGTTTTGTTCATGGATCTGTTCTTTCAATTATGCTCACCAACGATCCAATAGGATTTGTGTATTTTAGAAGCCCAAACTATACTCCGTTCTGATGGAAATTTTTGATAGTACTGTTTGCAGACATGGAGCTTATATATGCACCCTAGCAGTATTTGCTGGAGGTAAAACCAGATTTTTTTACCTTTGAGATCTCAAGACTTTGTTGGACCTTTTGCTTATTTAATAATATGGCCGTATGCATCGCTTTGATGCAGAGGCCGGGGGATAACCTCCTTTTCGAAAAAAAAAACAGATTTTTTTTGCTAAAGTAAACCTCCTGCTAAAGTCTAGCAGCAAAGCTGTTCACCTCCTCGACACTATACATATTCATTGTCGGACGCTCCTACGCCCATTCAGCAGGAAAAAGTAGCTATGTACCCTTATAATTCTCTGCTTTAGATCATTTTTACTACTTTAAATCTTCCCTCATTATTCATATTACGTCCACAACTTTCAATCTTTAGTTATTCCATTAATTCTATACCTCAACAGTGAATGGCGCCAATCCATGTTGTGGGCAATCAGGAATAGGTGATATAGCTAACCTTTAATGAGTTATTTAATTGTTTGTTTCACTTTTTCCATGTTTCAAATAATTGTTTAAAATCAAGCCAGTACAGGAAAATATACTAATATGTTCTCTTATTTCTCGCAGATGTTTAATTATGTCATCGAGTTTCCAGTTGTCGATCTATGTAGATTAGTATTTGATGAGTTAGTAGGAACCTTTTACGCATTTTTATATGTTCAGTTATACTCCCATATGGGCTATGGCCCTGAATTATCAGAAAGTTCACATCAAGTTTTTTCTTATATGTGTGGGTATTATGGAAGAAAAAAAAGAGTCACCAGCTAGCTAAATCAAAGAACATTATAGATTTAGATAATTTTACCGACAGATAATTCAATCAAATATGGTGTCGCTGTCTAATATCATTTTTTGCAGGTCTGACAAGGAAAGGAGTCCTGTTGGTTCTGACATAGAAAATGGCGATTCATTCAGCAACAATCATAATATCGAGGCATCTGGAGTTTGTGGTTCGTTTTTCTTGCTCTTCTGAACAGATTGTACTTACAAAGGTTGGTTCTAACACCCTGTATGACCCTCCTAGGGACATAAAGTTATCGTCTCAAGCCCATCACTCGGTGGAACTTTGATGGGCAACCTTCAGCTTCATAAAGAGCACATCTCTTTTACCGACCATTTATATACAACAATGATCGACAATCACAACATTTTCGCTGTGTGCATGGCATATGTTTTCCCGTAAATCCATCTCTTATCCTCTATACATTCATTCACATATTAGATGATAAATCTTTTAGATTATCACAATATATATAGGTCTGCAAATCTAGAGTCTTCGGAACTTCTATATTTGGTGAAAAAAAAGCTTTCTATAGCTTTTGGTCCATGTTTAATTAAATCTTTATAGAACACCTACTGAATATATATGTTCATCCGTGCAGCATACCATGTTACATATTTTCTTATAAAAAACAAAACTCTCCCATATATTATGATGCTTCCCATAGTTGTTTGATCATAAGAAGCAACCAAGGTCCGAGGAAATATATTTTACCATGTACTTAGTGACATTGCCGTTTTGAAAAGTAGACATCATGGAGTATCTCTTTTACATATTTTTCTAAACCCCATTGGGATACTTAATAGATTTTCCCGTGTAAGAACAAATTGCAGGAGATACTGAACACAATTGCTGACACATGAATGACATTTTTTATGTCTTATCTCCATCTCATAGATCTACCTTCTATCTATAGATCACCCACAAAAAAAAAGAACTACAGATATCTCTTGGTTCCTTCTATTTCCAAGACATATATTATATTTGTAGTTCAACTGGTGAAATCAATATAAGTTTTATGATTATGTTCAGTTAAATGTGTCTTTTGCTAGAGAAGGAAGAACTGAAAACTGTTGTCAAGTGCTGATCTTAGGTAATCATGTAAATTAGTGTGCCAGCAATGGTTGATAGGGTTATCCCTCATTAACATATACATGCCATTTATCTTGATTAAGTGTAAACTAATACCCATTGCTACTGTTTCTTTTGAGATTTTTTCAATGTGTGCGCATGAATTTTAGATGGGAATTTATCGGCTAGGGCCAGCCAACGAACACAACAATGGCACCACAATATGGCAACCAAGAATGCATCTGTCTCGATGATGATTATAATCCTAATGTTGGGAAGCCAACAAAGGCTTCTGCACATGTTATTCCGTTCCTCGGGAGCAATAAATAAGATATTACAGATATGGATTCTACTGTATCGCCCAGACTTAGTGTACGCACATGTATTTCCCAGTGTGTTGTAACACCAAATGAACGTATCATGTTTGTTAGTAGTTCTAACATGTTTGACTTAGGTGAAGGTTTGTTGTACCTATTATTCTCTTTGGAATTTAATTCACATCACACTTTAAGTTCTGACCCAATGGTCATCTAAGTTGATGACAATTGTAAAGCTCATGTTTGTCGAGTACCCCATGTCTAAATTCATGCAGAAGAATTCACAATATTACGGCCTCACATGAACTGGAGAACTTGGAAATAGAAAAAAAACCACATGATTGCCAGGTCATATGTTGTGTTCCTAATGATCTCAACACACAAGAATTTATTAGCTTTGAATAGTTTATAGGACACAATTCACAATAGGTTAAAAAAGTAGAAGGTAGGCATGTCGTTCTTCCAATGTTTAGTTCCTAACATAGTTGTGATAGACTAGCCCGTGCAGCAGCACGGGCTGAGGACTAGTATATATAAAGGTGTCAAACATTGTTTCCTAATTATAACAAACCTGAAGTTGACTCAATAAAATTCGGAACAGTCATGACAAGTATGGACCATGTCGTATAAAAACGATCATGACATTGAGGACCAAGCGAATTCTTTCTTGTTGGTGCGATGAAACAAACTGCTTACCATGCGGTGCTGCTGGAATGTCCAAAGAGTTCGGCAGTGATGGGAGGTGATAAAAAGGCTACTAGTGTCAAGGTACCAAAAGTTCAAAACTGCATCCTTTGACCCGGGCCTCCGACATTTTGAATCACATGCTCTCTCATGGCAAAATTTAACGTCGTTCGGGTGAGGCGGACTGAATGTTGGAGGTGGTTGACGCGATGTTTTGTTTCAGTTCATCCATTGCGACTACTGGGATCATTGCTAGAGGCACTGGGGAAAGGTTCTTGAGTGTGTCTGTTCCGCAATATGAGTGCTCTTCACCCTCTTGTGGTTGAAACACTTGCCCTTGAGATGGCATGCGTATGGCTAGTGATGGAGGATGGGGTGACATTGCTTTGAATCGAAGTGCACCATTTTGGTGAGCATTTCGAAGTCCAGACATGAGAACAAATGAAATGTTATAGGTCTTATTAATGAGATTGAGGAACTCAGATGGCTCTTCAGGTCCATATTACAGTTTCTTGTATTCGTAGAGAAGCCAATGTTTGTCCTCACTTATGTGCAAAAATCCCTTTGGATAGTGTTCGGAGGTTGTAGCGGGATGCTGCTTCGGATCAACTATCTTATTGTATCGAGAGGTAATAGTAAAAATAGTCAATCTGAGCAATAAAGCTGAGCTCTATTGATCGTCGAATCACATGCACCATGTACGGCGATTATTTATGAAGACCGTCAATAGGAAATGTCTCATGCATTGGTCCAGAATAGATGTTTATTTTTACCACAACATTAGCGGCTAGCAATGCCTGCATGTATACATATATATCAAAACAAAGAAAGTGCATTACCTCCATGCTTCTGGAGTTATTTCAGCACATTTCTCTCATACACCAACTCCTGGAGCAACAACAATGCAATGTAACAAATAAAGTTGGCTTAAGAATAGGAGAGACCGGGAAAGAAATACCTAGTTTGTGCGAGGATCTCAGTGCTTCCAGCAACTGTATTACGTGAACATTCCTGGACATGCCCGTGTGCCAAACATTTTTTTTTCACAACGATGAATAGTCTAACTAGTTTGTGCACAAGGCTCCAAAAAAATCCTTGTTCTTTGCGGCTAGTTTGCTTTCATAGTGAGCTGCAAGAATAGATCAAAGGATGTGTTTGGTCGTCTTCTTCCAATTGCTGAGACACGAAGAAGAGACGACATTGTAGCTTGCATGTTGCAGTCAACCGGTACACACTCCGTTGAGTCGAGACACGAAGAGTTGCACACACTGCAGAAGCTTGACAACTGAATCGAATAAGACATTGCTCAATCCTAGACCATGCTCTTACTTCCTAATCAAACTTAATTTGTGCAATCTGTCTTTTTGTTCTATGTATAAATCTTGTTGTTGCGGATTAGAAAATGAATTCTTTTGTAATTTCTCTTTGATGCAGTGTGGTACTGTACCACATAGTGCTGGCTATAGTTCTGATTTGTTGATGATAAATCCATGTGATCGTAAATGTATCTCTTACTTATATTATTATTTTTCACTAATTTTACAATTTTCACTAGATAATTTGGAGTCATATTATCAATTTCACTGTGTTTTTTACGTGGATTATATAAGATAGCAATTACAAAACACACTATTGTTACTATTTTGTGGTTGATATTATTATTGCATTAGTATCGAAGTTTTGTGCACTCCGGATGATTTTATCTAGCTTTATCCCTAGAGTGAACGAACATGATTTTCCGTGTTATTGCCATCTTGTCTAGAGCAGATTTCTTTTGTTAAATTGGCATAACGTTTGTGTGATGGCCCCATTTGAAACCGAGAATCACAATATATGAATTCAAACAAAAAATAAATGTAATAAGAGTTTTATATGAGCAAAGAATTGCCATTTTCATTAATTAAGTTGAACATATCCGGTCGACAAGTACATACCATAGATACATGAGACAGAAATACCAATGCAGCACTCCGGACCACCTAAAATCAGAGCTGAATGTGCCGCAAAAAGTGTAAAACATGTAACCCCTAAAAAAGTGTAAAACATGTACAACTTTTTCACAAAAATAATGCTCCAAAAGTGGAAGTAATGTCCATATACTTTAGAAAGGGTAGTTCACGTATTTAAAAAATGTTCATGTAATTTAAAAATATTCCATATTTATAAAATATTATTTTCAAAAGTGTTCAAATATTTTTAAAATTCTCGTGTAGCTTCAGAAATAATGTTCTTTAAAAAGGTTTCATCTAATTTTAAAAATAGTTCACACTTTTTCAAAAGTTCATAACCCAGGCCCCGCATGAACTTAAATAGAATGGTAAGATCTTGAGCAAAGACACTTGTTCTTACAAAGAAAAAACCAAGCCATCTACCTTCAGTTGTCTATACAATGCGCTTCGTATCTCCTACGTATATTCCACCGCATCTTCTCTCCGACCATGCAGGAAAGCCAACTATATCTCATTCATTAGAAGTTTACACTTCCACTCAACTCTTTCATCTGAAAAAACTTATATACTAAGATGATGGACCGAAGCTAGCAGGACTTACATTTATGGAAGGAGGAAGCAAGAACAGAAGGAAAAGAAGAATATGAAAATGTTTGACTTGCAAGACAATGACCATATATTACTAAACATAGGAAGAGAAAATTCCTAAATGAAAACTAAATATTGTAATATTTAAGTACGTTAATTTTTATTCATAAGTAACAGAATAAAAGAGACAGTAAAGTGTAATAATAAGAATTGTATGAAATAAACAAATTTATACCGGCCTGTCCGCCGCTGCGACCACGACCACGATTGCCACCGGAGGAGGGCTCAGCAGGGGACTTCCTCTTGTCCACCTGGTTGCCGGAGACGGCACAATCACCGCGAGTTCCACCCCAAGTGTTGCAGATGGAGAGCGCAGCAGCGCCGTTAGCCCTAGTGCGCTCATTCAGGGTGATCTCCTTGAGGAGGAGACCTGACCGGGCTTGGGCGAAGTTGGGGAACAACAACTACATGCATATAACAGGGTAATTTATACATCAGAGGTACAAGGGGGCAAGGGAGAGAACGTGTACAACGGCCGTGGCCGAGCATGCCGTGCATGCGAGGTGATCGTGCCCACGAAGTGCACACTATTGCTGAACGGACGGAGAGAACAGGTCAAGGCTGTTGGCCCTGTGCTGTGCTGGTGTGCGTGTAGTAGACTTCCAACAGCTCATGAATTGGCTAGAATAGCTGATTCTCTCCTCCTAGTGTCCAGGGCTGTATGCGAGAAAACAAAGGCCCTGTACGAAATAAAAATTGAGGCCCTCGACATAACAAATAACAATGCGAAAACAAGATTTTTTTTGCGGGTGGGAAACTAGTAGTGTCTAGTAGGAATAGCCTCCTGTGGAGGTGATACCTTTGATTCTAAACGACACAACCCTCGTGCCGACTGAATAACGGAGGATGATGTTTATCAAAAAAAAAAA
>NW_025230145.1:0-2094 GCF_018294505.1 Triticum aestivum | reverse complement strand
AAAGCTTTGCCCCCCGCCCGCACAACCGATTGACAAGATCGAGATCCTCCTCTGGGCGATGGAGCAGGCCAATTCGTCCAGCGAGTGGACCAGGCGGAGGTGGTGGGCGTTCAGATCCAGGGTAGAGCATCCACTGGATCAGGAACCCACCGTGCACGAGGTGCCGTTGCAGATTGTGCAGCCTCCAACCGAGTCACCGGAGACTCCGAAGCGCAAGATGAGGAGGACAGTGGTCGCGACCTCGCTTCCCCGCCGTTCTCCACGCTTCCCTCGCCGCTCTCCTCGTCTGAACGGCGGCGGTAGCTATGTTTAGAGTAAGCTTCCCCACTCCTCATCTTCCTACTGCTCGTGCTTACATCGTGGTGATACTGATCGTAATAGCTCAGAGAGGGAATGCTAGATGGCATTTTAATCTCAATGAATTGCATGAATATTTGAGTACATGGATTTGGAGGATGGATTATGATGTATGTGAACCCTAGGCATCATATGAACCCTAGGAAAAATTAGTAATGTTCTCGTGGTAGACACTGAAATATTTCGGTACACACCAGTAGGCACTGAAATATTTCGGAACTGCCCTAGGCAAAATTTGTAATGTTGTAGTGGTGGACACTGAAATATTTCGGTACACACCGGTAGGCACTGAAATATTTCGGTACTGCCCTAGGCAAAATTTGTAATGTTGTAGTGGTAGACACTGAAATATTTCGGTACACACCGGTAGGCATTGAAATATTTCGTTACTACAATTTCAGTACACACCGATGCACACTGAATTATTTCAGTACTGCAGTTTCAGTACACACTGAAATATTTCAGTACTGCAAATTCTATACAAAGTTGGCATTTTGTCATTTATGTGTGAATCGATCCATGCATCATATGGCATAACTTTGTAGATGAGTTTGGGTCAATTTCATGTCCATTTATTGTTAAAATTATTGTCATGCCATGAAACACAAGACAAGTCACTGACCCAAGCTTGCAAAGATGACATATCAATGTTGCTGATATGCACGTTTTCACCAAGTCTTGTGTCTGAATTAAAACTGAGCATTTTTTCTTGATGGTATCCATGGATCTAGAACTCCTATGAATTTGCTCATGTTGGATGTTTTATTCTCCATCATTTGTACTAGCATTCCGTGCGATTAGATGCCATGACAAGACCCCTGGCATATATATTTTCTTGCCTCCAACATTACATGTGTGTTTTGCAGGAAAAAACCTGGAGTTCACCAGGTTGGCTGAAGTTGTGAGGCTGGGAGGCTGATGGTGCTGCTACTGGCTGATCCTTCTTCTTTCAGTTTTTGTTCGTCATTTATCAAGGCGTTGGACCAGGGCTACTTCCCTATGTGCTGTTAATGTATTAAGTAGTTCCTTCGAATTTGTAGTATTAGTTAGTTTGAATGTGGAAGTACTTTAATTTTTGGAACGAAATGTTGCTATGTAGGACCAAGGGTTTCATACCTTAATCTTTGGATAATTAATTATGTGAACTGTTAGATGTGGCGCACAACGAAACGCCTCTACCATTGATACTATAGTTCAACATGTCGGTCCAATTAGAGACCAGCCACTACCATATAGAACAGTTAGCATTTCATACTACAACCTGGCACGTACAAAACATCACACAGTGGAAGCACATCCCTAAGCACCTTGCATTGTACAAGGTCTTAGAGACCAGCCTCTACCATATATAACAGTTACCATGTCACTTCTTTCGAGAGAAACTCCTTCTCTAGAAAGGATCCGAATTTAGCAACAAAAATCTTTCCCTCAGATCTGTGATAGAAGGTGTACCCAATAGTCTCTTTTGGGTATCCTATGAAGACACGTTTCTCCGATTTGGGTTCGAGCTTATCTGGTTGAAGTTTCTTCACATAAGCATCGCATCCCCAAACTTTAAGATACGACAACTTTGGTTTCTTGCCAAACCACAGTTCATAAAGCGTCATCTTAATGGATTTTGATGGTGCCCTATTTAACGTGAATGCGGCTGTCTCTAAAGCATAATCCCAAAACAATAGCGGTAAATTAGTAAGAGACATCATAGATCGCACCATATCTAGTAAAGTATGATTATGA
>NW_025230144.1:14311-16244 GCF_018294505.1 Triticum aestivum | reverse complement strand
GTGACACGAATGCCACCCTGTCTATCTTGTAGTAACGCGAGTCGAGGCGGACGTCGTCGCGGTAGCGACGATGGACGCCGAGACGAGCACGTGACAAGAATGCCACCCTGTCTATCTTAGGGTAATGCGAGTCGAGGCGGACGTTGTCGAGGTAGCGACGATGGACACCGAGACGAGCACGTGACACCAATGCCACCATGACTATCTTAGGGTTACGCGAGTCGAGGCGGACGTCGTCGTGGTAGCGACGACGGACGCCGAGACGAGCACGTGACACCCCTGCCACCCTGTCTATATTAGGGTAACGCGAGTCCAGGCGGACGTCGTGGCTATAGCGACGACGGACGCCGAGACGAGCACGTGGCACCACTGCCACCTGTCTATCTTAGGGTAACGCGAGTCGAGGCGGACGTCGTTGCGGTAGCGACGACGCACGCCGAGACGAGCACGTGACACGAGTACCACCCTGTCTATCTTAGGGTAACGCGAGTCGAGGCGGACGACGTCGCGGTAGCGACGACGGACGCCGAGACGAGCACGTGACACGAGTGCCACCCTGTCTATCTTAGGGTTACGCGAGTCGAGGCGGACGTCGTCGCGGTAGCGACGACGGAAGCCGAGACGAGCACGTGACACCACTGCCACCCTGTCTATCTGAGGGTAACGCGAGTCGAGGAAGACGTCTACACTGTAGCGACGACGGACGCCGAGACGAGCACGTGACACCAATGCCACCTTGTTTATCTTAGGTTAACGCGAGTCGGGGCGGACGTCGTCGTGGTAGCGACAGATGGACGCCGAGACGAGCACGTGGCACCACTGCCACCCTGTCTATCTTAGGGTAACGCGAGTCGAGGCAGACGTCGTTGCGGTAGCGACGACGGACGTCGAGACGAGCACGTGACACGAGTACCACCCTGTCTATCTTAGGGTAACGCGAGTCGAGGCGGACGACGTCGCCGTAGCGACGACGGACGCCAAGACGAGCACGTGACACCAGTGCCACCCTGTCTATCTTAGGGTTACGCGAGTCGAGGCGGACGTCGTCGCGGTAGCGACGACGGACGCCGAGACGAGCACGTGACACCACTGCCACCCTGTCTATCTGAGGGTAACGCGAGTCGAGGCGGACGTCTACACTGTAGCGACGACAGACGCCGAGACGAGCACATGGCACCACCGCCACCCTGTCTATCTTAGGGTAACGTGAGTCGAGGCGGACGTCGTCACTGTAGCGACGACGGACGCCGAGAGGAGCACGTGGCACCACCGCCACCCTGTCTATCTTAGGGTAATTCGAGTCGAGGCGGACGTCATCGCGGTAGCGACGACGGACACCGAGACGAGCACATGACACCAATGCCACCCTGTCTATCTTAGGGTTACGCGAGTCGAGGCGGACGTCGTCCCGGTAGCGACGCCGGACGCCGAGACGAGCACGTGACACCAATGCCACCTTGTCTATCTTAGGGTAACGCGAGTCGAGGCGGACGTCGTGACTGTAGCGACGACGGACGCCGAGATGAGCACGTGGCACCACCGCCACCCTGTCTATCTTAGGGTAACGCGAGTCGAGGCGGACGTCGTCGCGGCCGCGACGACGGACGCCAAGACGAGCACGTGACACGAATGCCACCCTGTCTATCTTGTAGTAACGCGAGTCGAGGCGGACGTCGTCGCGGTAGCGACGATGGACGCCGAGACGAGCACGTGACAAGAATGCCACCCTGTCTATCTTAGGGTAATGCGAGTCGAGGCGGACGTTGTCGAGGTAGCGACGATGGACACCGAGACGAGCACGTGACACCAATGCCACCATGACTATCTTAGGGTTACGCGAGTCGAGGCGGACGTCGTCGTGGTAGCGACGACGGACGCCGAGACGAGCACGTGACACCCCTGCCACCCTGTCTATATTAGGGTAACGCGAGTC
>NW_025230144.1:11318-12083 GCF_018294505.1 Triticum aestivum | reverse complement strand
TAGCGACGACGGACGCCGAGACGAGCACGTGGCACCACTGCCACCTGTCTATCTTAGGGTAACGCGAGTCGAGGCGGACGTCGTTGCGGTAGCGACGACGCACGCCGAGACGAGCACGTGACACGAGTACCACCCTGTCTATCTTAGGGTAACGCGAGTCGAGGCGGACGACGTCGCGGTAGCGACGACGGACGCCGAGACGAGCACGTGACACGAGTGCCACCCTGTCTATCTTAGGGTTACGCGAGTCGAGGCGGACGTCGTCGCGGTAGCGACGACGGAAGCCGAGACGAGCACGTGACACCACTGCCACCCTGTCTATCTGAGGGTAACGCGAGTCGAGGAAGACGTCTACACTGTAGCGACGACGGACGCCGAGACGAGCACGTGACACCAATGCCACCTTGTTTATCTTAGGTTAACGCGAGTCGGGGCGGACGTCGTCGTGGTAGCGACAGATGGACGCCGAGACGAGCACGTGGCACCACTGCCACCCTGTCTATCTTAGGGTAACGCGAGTCGAGGCAGACGTCGTTGCGGTAGCGACGACGGACGTCGAGACGAGCACGTGACACGAGTACCACCCTGTCTATCTTAGGGTAACGCGAGTCGAGGCGGACGACGTCGCCGTAGCGACGACGGACGCCAAGACGAGCACGTGACACCAGTGCCACCCTGTCTATCTTAGGGTTACGCGAGTCGAGGCGGACGTCGTCGCGGTAGCGACGACGGACGCCGAGACGAGCACGTGACACCACTGCCACC
>NW_025230144.1:4699-6213 GCF_018294505.1 Triticum aestivum | reverse complement strand
CGTGACATGAATGCCACCCTGTCTATCTTAGGGTAATTCGAGTCGAGGCGGACGTCATCGCGGTAGCGACAACGGACACCGAGACGAGCACATGACACCAATGCCACCCTGTCTATCTTAGGGTTACGCGAGTCGAGGCGGACGTCGTCGCGGTAGCGACGCCGGATGCCGAGACGAGCATGTGACACCAATGCCACCCTGTCTATCGTAGGGTAACGCGAGTCGAGGCGGACGTCGTGACTGTAGCGATGACGGACGCCGAGATGAGCACGTGGCACCACCGCCACCCTGTCTATCTTAGCGTAACGCGAGTCGAGGCGGACGTCGTCGCGGTAGCGACGACGGACGCCGAGACGAGCACGTGACACGAATGCCACCCTGTCTATCTTGTAGTAACGCGAGTCGAGGCGGACGCCCTCGCGGTAGCGACGATGGACGCCGAGGCGAGCACGTGACACGAATGCCACCCTGTCTATCTTAGGGTAACGCGAGTCGAGGCGGACATTGTCGAGGTAGCGACGATGGACACCGAGACGAGCACGTGACACCAATGCCACCATGACTATCTTAGGGTTACGCGAGTCGAGGCGGACGTCGTCGTGGTAGCGACGACGGACACCGAGACGAGCACGTGACACCCCTGCCACCCTGTCTATATTAGGGTAACGCGAGTCGAGGCGGACGTCGTGGCTGTAGCGACGACGGACGCCGAGACGAGCACGTGGCACCACTGCCACCCTGTCTATCTGAGGGTAACGCGAGTCGAGGCAGACGTCTACACTGTAGCGATGACGGACGCCGAGACGAGCACATGGCACCACCGCCACCCTGTCTATCGTAGGGTTACGTGAGTCGAGGCGGACGTCGTCGCGGTAGCGACGACGGACGCCGAGACGAGCACGTGACACCAATGCCACCCTGTTTATCTTAGGTTAACGCGAGTCGGGGCGGACGTCGTCGCGGTAGCGACAGATGGACGCCGAGATGAGCACGTGACATGAATGCCACCCTGTCTATCTTAGGGTAACGCGAGTCGAGGCAGACGTCTACACTGTAGCGACGACGGACGCCGAGACAAGCACATGGCACCATCGCCACCCTGTCTATCTTAGGGTAACGTGAGTCGAGGCGGACGTAGTCACTGTAGCGACGACGGACGCCGAGAGGAGCACGTGGCACCACCGCCACCCTGTCTATCTTAGGGTAATTCGAGTCGAGGCGGACGTCATCGCGGTAGCGACGACGGACACCGAGACGAGCACATGACACCAATGCCACCCTGTCTATCTTAGGGTTACGCGAGTCGAGGCGGACGTCGTCGCGGTAGCGACGCCGGATTCCGAGACGAGCATGTGACACCAATGCCACCCTGTCTATCGTAGGGTAACGCGAGTCGAGGCGGACGTCGTGACTGTAGCGATGACGGACGCCGAGATGAGCACGTGGCACCACCGCCACCCTGTCTATCTTAGCGTAACGCGAGTCGAGGCGGACGTCGTCGCGGTAGCGACGAC
>NW_025230144.1:1130-2495 GCF_018294505.1 Triticum aestivum | reverse complement strand
CCGAGACGAGCACGTGACACCACTGCCACCTTGTCTATCTGAGGGTAACGCGAGTCGAGGCGGACGTCTACACTGTTGCGACGACGGACGCCGAGACGAGCACATGGCACCATCGCCACCCTGTCTATCTTAGGGTAACGTGAGTCGAGGCGGACGTCGTCACTGTAGCGACGACGGACGCCGAGAGGAGCACGTGGCACCACCGCCACCCTGTCTATCTTAGGGTAATGCGAGTCGAGGCGGACGTCGTCGCGGCCGCGACGACGGACACCGAGA
The DNA here is from genome assembly GCF_018294505.1 of Triticum aestivum. Lineage (NCBI taxonomy): Eukaryota > Viridiplantae > Streptophyta > Magnoliopsida > Poales > Poaceae > Triticum > Triticum aestivum. Next base: position 2,219 of record NW_025230144.1, on the reverse strand, counting down.
CGAGCACATGACACCAATGCCACCCTGTCTATCTTAGGGTTACGCGAGTCGAGGCGGACGTCGTCGCGGTAGCGACGCCGGACGCCGAGACGAGCACGTGACACCAATGCCACCCTGTCTATCTTAGGGTAACGCGAGTCGAGGCGGACGTCGTGACTGTAGCGACGACAGACGCCGAGATGAGCACGTGGCACCACCGCCACCCTGTCTATCTTAGGGTAACGCGAGTCGAGGCGGACGTCGTCGCGGCCGCGACGACGGACGCCAAGACGAGCACGTGACACGAATGCCACCCTGTCTATCTTGTAGTAACACGAGTCGAGGCGGACGTCGTCGCGGTAGCGACGATGGACGCCGAGACGAGCACGTGACAAGAATGCCACCCTGTCTATCTTAGGGTAATGCGAGTCGAGGCGGACGTTGTCGAGGTAGCGACGATGGACACCGAGACGAGCACGTGACACCAATGCCACCATGACTATCTTAGGGTTACGCGAGTCGAGGCGGACGTCGTCGTGGTAGCGACGACGGACGCCGAGACGAGCACGTGACACCCCTGCCACCCTGTCTATATTAGGGTAACGCGAGTCGAGGCGGACATCGTGGCTGTAGCGACGACGGACGCCGAGACGAGCACGTGGTACCACTGCCACCTGTCTATCTTAGGGTAACGCGAGTCGAGGCGGACGTCGTTGCGGTAGCGACGACGCATGCCGAGACGAGCACGTGACACGAGTACCACCCTGTCTATCTTAGGGTAACGCGACTCGAGGCGGACGACGTCACGGTAGCGACGACGGACGCCGAGACGAGCACGTGACACGAGTGCCACCCTGTCTATCTTAGGGTTACGCGAGTCGAGGCGGACGTCGTCGCGGTAGCGACGACGGAAGCCGAGACGAGCACGTGACACCACTGCCACCCTGTCTATCTGAGGGTAACGCGAGTCGAGGAAGACGTCTACACTATAGCGACGACGGACGCCGAGACGAGCACGTGACACCAATGCCACCCTGTTTATCTTAGGTTAACACGAGTCGGGGCGGACGTCGTCGCGGTAGCGACAGATGGACGCCGAGATGAGCACGT
>NW_025230144.1:716-1120 GCF_018294505.1 Triticum aestivum | reverse complement strand
CCGAGACGAGCACGTGACACCACTGCCACCTTGTCTATCTGAGGGTAACGCGAGTCGAGGCGGACGTCTACACTGTTGCGACGACGGACGCCGAGACGAGCACATGGCACCATCGCCACCCTGTCTATCTTAGGGTAACGTGAGTCGAGGCGGACGTCGTCACTGTAGCGACGACGGACGCCGAGAGGAGCACGTGGCACCACCGCCACCCTGTCTATCTTAGGGTAATGCGAGTCGAGGCGGACGTCGTCGCGGCCGCGACGACGGACACCGAGACGAGCACATGACACCAATGCCACCCTGTCTATCTTAGGGTTACGCGAGTCGAGGCGGACGTCGTCGCGGTAGCGACGCCGGACGCCGAGACGAGCACGTGACACCAATGCCACCCTGTCTATCTTAGG
>NW_025230144.1:0-706 GCF_018294505.1 Triticum aestivum | reverse complement strand
GTAACGCGAGTCGAGGCGGACGTCGTCGCGGTAGCGACGACGGACGCCGAGACGAGCACGTGACACGAATGCCACCCTGTCTATCTTGTAGTAACGCGAGTCAAGGCGGACGTCGTCGCGGCAGCGACGATAGACGCCGAGACGAGCACGTGACACGAATGCCACCCTGTCTATCTTAGGGTAACGCGAGTCGAGGCGGACGTTGTTGAGGTAGCGACGACGGACACCGAGACGAGCACGTGACACCAATGCCACCATGACTATCTTAGGGTTACGCGAGTCGAGGCGGACGTCGTCGTGGTAGCAACGACGGACGCCGAGACGAGCATGTGACACCCGTGCCACCCTGTCTATCTTAGGGTAACGCGAGTCAAGGCGGACGTCGTGGCTGTAGCGACCACGGACGCCGAGACGAGCAAGTGGCACCACTGCCACCCTGTCTATCTTAGGGTAACGCGAGTCGAGGCAGACGTCGTTGCGGTAGCGACGACGGACGTCGAGACGAGCACGTGACACGAGTACCACCCTGTCTATCTTAGGGTAACGCGAGTCGAGGCGGACGACGTCGCCGTAGCGACGACGGACGCCAAGACGAGCACGTGACACCAGTGCCACCCTGTCTATCTTAGGGTTACGCGAGTCGAGGCGGACGTCGTCGCGGTAGCGACGACGGACGCCGAGACGAGCACGTGACACCACTGCCACC
>NW_025230143.1:0-16246 GCF_018294505.1 Triticum aestivum | reverse complement strand
TTTGTATCCCCATCTATTATGTAATGTTGATGTAATGATATCCACCTTGCAAAAGCGTTTCAATATGCAGGTCTATCCTTGGTGGGACCTTCGAGTTCCTTTTGGATAGGGCTGCATATTGGGCGTGACAAGTTGGTAATCAGAGCCTCGACCGACCATAGGAGCCCCCTTGATTGTTGGCCGTTGTTGAGTCTAGAAGAAAACTATTTTGAGTCTTAGGATTATATATATCGGAGAGTAGGATTCTTTTTACTCCTCAGCCCCCTTCGTCGCTCTGGTGAGGTCTCCTGACGTAGATGTTTTGTCTTTCCTCTCCTCAAATTTCACTAAATTTTTTTTAGGATCACGCGGGTATCTTGAAATCGTTCCGATGGTTTTGTGACGAGAACATTGTTCTTGGTGCCTCCTGTCTATTTATGTGGCATTGACCCGGGGAGTTGAGCTCCGAGGTGTTGTCGTCACAATTTTATCGTTGCAGTTCTGGAATACCTGAGTTTTGCCAACATCGAAAATCTCTTTTATGCAGTTGTTGGTGAGATAACCTCGACGTCACCCAGTAATGGGGAGTTCGGGAGTATTGCCATAACTCGTATAACGGATGCTTTTCGAAGGTTGAGGTACACGATTTCCGGAGTTTTCTTGGTTATGTGTTGACGGATGGATACAGCTGGATGTAGGTATTGTTAGTTTGGGTGAGATATATTGCTTCCCCTGTATCCCCAACACCAGATTGCATAACCAGAAAGTTTCGAGAGTTTTATAGGTGGGAATTCAAGTAGCTCTAGTTTTATCTTTCCAACAAACACATGATACGATATGGGATCTATCATATGTTTGTTTCCGGCTTATTCTGCAAGCCAAATCCTTTGTTTTGTTTTATTTGTGGTATTCGAGTTGCTTCGAAGTCAAATGTTGATTCCATACCTTTCAAGCGGTGTTCTCATATTTCTATGGGAGTACTAATCCTTTTCTTCATCGAGTTTGTCATGTTAATTCTTTCCAACCGGTGATAGAGGCAAAGGTGTCCCGTCTTTCGATGAGATGATGGATATCGCTTTGGTGGAAGTCGACTTTGACGATCCGACTACGAACGTGCGAGGACGTCGCGCCTTAGCAATCGCTAAACCAACTCCGAGAGGTTATTGACCACGCCGGAGCACGATCAACCTGACCACGAGGGTCTGTTTCCTGCGAGCAAACGAAGAACAAGCAAGAAACTAAGTGATAAAGGCGAGGGTCCCGATCTTTCGATGAGATGATAACTATCGATTTGGTGGAGACGACTTTGACGATCCGACTACAAACGTGCACGACGTTGCGCCTTAGCAATCGCTAAACCAATCTCCTGAGGTCACTGACGATGCTGGTAGCACGGTCAGCCTGACCACGAAGGTCTATTCCTGCAAGCAATCGAAGAACGAGCAAGAATATGATAAAGCAATCTGAATATTGCAAATCTATATGAAGTATTGATAATGGTGGGGATCTGGAAGCGGTCTTGGTCTGGTCGTTGGACACAAACGAAGTACACGAAGTTGCAATGGCTAACTTTTAACTAAACAAATCCCAATGAAAAAGCTACTAGATGGATCTACTTATATAGGAGCAAGGGGTGGCGGCCAAGGAGGTGGGAGGACGTCCCAAGGCAGCCTAAAACTAACCCTAGGTCGTACAAGGCTCATGGGCCCAAGTGGAGGTGATGCAACACCTTTGGGCTTGTAGTTTGACTCGAATTCTGCTGCAACGTCAGATTGTTTCGTCCGTAACTCAACGCTCTGGACGAATTTGAAGGTGAATCCAATTGGGTTGGAAACAACACGAAATCTAGTTTCCAACAAAAAAAGAATCACCCAATTCGGAGTCCATATGAAAAAGTTGTTGGCGTTTTGAGTCAGGTATGTCTGTGCAGTCCGAATCTGAATCCAGAACGTGAGTGACTTGGACTCTATCTTCTCTTGGCCCAAAAGTGATGTGAGAGGACTTTTTGAACACAACCTAAACATCTCCTTTTCCCTTATCTTCATATGTGGATTGTACAAATGTCCCATACACCTGCAATTAGACAAAACACAAAAGTGTGTGAAGTATTTTTGTTCTGGATAACATAAGTAGATTATTGAATAGTTTGCATTAGAAATCACCTGACAAATATGCATGTATGCAATATTTTTGGTCGTATCCAAGGTAGTCATGTCCTCATCATCCTCCCCTTTTTGAAAACAATGCCGTCCTCGGCGTTGCTTAATCTGAAATGTGGCTAACAAAAGAGACAAGGTGTACATGTTGTATATGTATATGTAATCTAGTTTAACTTCCCTTGATTTTTGCACGTATGACACATGTATACATGAGTAACTTTCATAGTTCGTAAAAACTAAAGCCAAAAAATTATCACAAGAAGTAGAAGGCATGAAAATATTAGAACTCAGTTTGCACATATAAGTGAAGCTCTTATTCATTTCAAAAGATTCACAATGTTCATCCTTAAACCATCCCAACTTTGGTAAATAAACCTTACTTGCATCAAATTTACATGCTACAACATGCTTAAATAGGCAAACATGCAATAAGTCATTGGACACAGAATCATCATCAAGATTAGAGGTCATATCAAAATGATTAAACATTGGTTCTTTTGCATCAACAGTTAATTCAATGGGTGCACTCAAAATTGTTGATATTTCAGTTGTTTGATCACATGACGCATTCATGACAGTAACAAGAGTCTCTAAAATAGGTGGTGTGCTCAAATCAACAGGTAACTCAACACATGATGCATTCAAGTTAACTAGGCATGCTTCATTCTCATGTGAAGTTATATCATCAAGACATTTACTGTTACCTCGCAGAGATGTAGCTGATGTAGGTACGGACATTGACAATGTACCATACTCTTGAAATGATATCGCGCTCACAATCCGAGGTGGGGCTGCTCTAGTAGGTGCAATAGTGGAGTAACCAACCGGCGGTGGTGAGCATGAACTGGAATAGTAGTTGTTGTAGTCACCCAATGCATCCTCCTGTATTTTTGTCTCAAAGGTACAAGCACGGACATACATACCAGTAATGCAACGAGGAATATACTGAAATCTTGCCTGAATATCATGGTTCAAACCACCAAAAAATCTATTCATTGTATCATCCTCAGATTCTTCTATGTCACAATGATGCATATAAGATTTGAACTCTTGGTAGTAAGCATGAACAGTGTTACTGCCTTGTTTTAAGTGCTCCAATTTGTGACGCAATTCACGACGATAGTAAGGAGGAAAAAATTGTTGTCTCATTACAGCTTTCAAAACTTTCCAAGTTGTGGCTTGGTTATCAATGTTTTTCTTACAATTTACACTCCACCAAACAGAAGCAAAACCAGTAAATGCTCTAATGGTAGCTCGTATTCTCTCAAGTTCAGAAAAATCATGGTGACTAAAAACTTGTTCTACTTCAAGCTCCCAAGCTAGATAAATAGCAGGATTAAATCTACCCTCAAATGATGGTAAAGAGATAACCTGACCATATGCTTGTGTGTGTTGTCCCAACTCTCGTGATGGTGAAGATGTGTCCGTCATCCAAGAACTTCTATCTCTAGAACCTGTCATGATTAGTAGAAACAAGAACCAAAATTCGAGAATAATGTTCCTATGAACTACTAGGATGTGGTTGTAAAGTGCTCACAGTAAAGCAAATATCAATATCTTACAAGTTCTTACCATGCGGCAGGTGGTGACAGGCAACCAGCGGTGTCAAATAACTCCGAAGATTGTGTAAAACGATTGCTAGGGGAACGTATGTATACACGGTGTAGAAATATGTGGAGCTGGGTTGGCTATATATGGTAGCAAAAGATTAGCAATAATCAATTCAGAGATGCAATATTGAATAAACGCTCAACGACGGTACTGTGCTGGTCCTAGGCTAGACCAAACTAGAGACGCGAGCCTAGAACACTAATGAGGTCACGTCGTAGCACAACTAGCATCAATAAAGGATATGAAGTAGCTCTGGACAGCAAGATATAAGTGAAGATCACAATAGCAGTACAACTATTTAGAAGCTGATGTTGAGGTGCCAAATACTGAACTAGCTTCTGCAACTATTTAGATGCGGCTCGTCGCTAGCTTTTATTTGAGTACTCGCGGAGCCAAAACAGACTTCATATGAGGAAGTTATGCCTGTTTTACTGAACAGTGCACAAAACAGATTCCAATCCGAATTCAACTACGAGATTGAGTCTAGATAGATCCGAATTTTGTTTTTTTTTCTCCTCTCTTTTTTTTTCTCACACTTTTTTTTTCTTTTCCTTTCTTTTTTTTCTCTTACTTTTTTTTTACTTTTTTTTCTCTTGTTTTTTTTCTCTATCTTTTTTTTCTCTCGCCCTCTTTCCAAAACAAACTAGATAAGATGTAGATTGGATCAAGCGAAGATGGGAACAATCTCAACTATGATTATGACAATGAACGGTGGGTAGCATGTGGAGGAAATTGATGGATGGGTGGTGGACAGCGGAAGGGATAACGATGCAACGGCGACGTGACTAATGTGAACAGAACTCGAAACTCTAAACGACCTAGACACTAAGACCAACAACTCGACACGACGATGCAACCGATAATTCAACTATGCAAGGAATGAAAAGAAAATTGCAAAGGCTCAGACTGGCTTGGACAAAGGATGAATAGATCTAACTCTTTTTTGTGGATTTTTCTTGGACAATAGGTAAGAAAATAAATCTAATCTAGGAAAACTGGAAATTCTCACCGAGCAACCTAAAAACTGATACCACTTGATAAAGGCGAGGGTCCCGATCTTTCGATGAGATGATAACTATCGATTTGGTGGAGACGACTTTGACGATCCGACTACAAACGTGCACGACGTTGCGCCTTAGCAATCGCTAAACCAATCTCCTGAGGTTACTGACGATGCTGGAAGCACGGTCAGCCTGACCACGAAGGTCTATTCCTGCAAGCAATCAAAGAAACGAGCAAGAATATGATAAAGCAATCTGAATATTGCAAATCTATATGAAGTACACGAAGTTGGACACAAACGAAGTACACGAAGTTGCAATGGCTAACTTTTAACTAAACAAATCCCAATGAAAAAGCTACTAGATGGATCTACTTATATAGGAGCAAGGGGTGGCGGCCAAGGAGGTGGGAGGACGTCCCAAGGCAGCCTAAAACTAACCCTAGGTCGTACAAGGCTCATGGGCCCAAGTGGAGGTGATGCAACACCTTTGGGCTTGTAGTTTGACTCGGATTCTGCTGCAACGTCAGATTGTTTCGTCCGTAACTCAACGCTCTGGGCGAATTTGAAGGTGAATCCAATTGGGTTGGAAACAGTACGAAATCTAGTTTCCAACAAAAAAAGAATCACCCAATTCGGAGTCCGTATGAAAAAGTTGTTGGCGTTTTGAGTCAGGTATGTCTGTGCAGTCCGAATTTGAATCCAGAACATGAGAGACTTGGACTCTATCTTCTCTTGGCCCAAAAGTGATGTGAGAGGACTTTTTGAACACAACCTAAACTTCTCCTTTTCCCTTATTTTCATATGTGGATTGTACAAATGTCCCATACACCTGCAATTAGACAAAACACAAAAGTGTGTGAAGTATTTTTGTTCTGGATAACATAAATAGATTATTGAATAGTTTGCATTAGAAATCACCTGACAAATATGCATGTATGCAATATTTTTGGTCGTATCCAAGGTAGTCATGTCCTCATCACTAAGATTGCAATCTGGATATTGCGAATATAAGATGAAAGCTTTATTGATCAAGGTGGGGTTCTGTGTCGCCTTTGTCTGGTCGTTGAACACAAACGAAGTACGCGAAGTTACAGCTATGGTGAACTTTTAATCTAAACAAAACCCAAAGTCTAAAAGGTGCCCTAAGGGCTGTATATATGGAGGAAGAGAGGGGGAATTTCGTGGCCCTTGGTGGAGGGGTCCGAAATCAACCCTATCTCTTGTTTCCCCACACATACGGACTCTAAAAATAGCCTATACTTATGTATTTCGAAATTACATGGGCCTGGCCCAATAAAAAGGTGACGCAGCACCTATAATAGCCTCGGGACGAAATTTATGAAGTGGCATCTTGTATATTTCGTCCAAGGCTTCATGCACCCATTATGGTGGCTTCAAAGTCCTGAAATCATCACTTGTAACTCCGTTCTTGTTCCCCTTGCGCATGGCATCATCTCCATGCTTGTTCTTGCTCCAATGTTCATCCTTTTTCAAGCTAGGCCCTTCATTTGTAAGCAAAACAAATGTATCCAATTTAGGCAGCATCATATTCTCATGAACATTAGAATCATTACCAAGAAACGAAAGTACCTGATAATTTAATTGGCGTGCGCGAGCTCTAGTAATTGGTCCCGTATATGTAGCAGTAGGGGCTGTGGGTGTAACAATGGTATTGATGTCCTCATCAACCGGTGTGCTTCTTTTCAAGTGGATCCGATCATTTCAACATTCGCAAGATCATCTCTCAGTTTCCCAACCTTGTTTGTTTCATCCGTCCCCAAGTTGCCTTTGTTTCCCGCCCTCCCACCCTTTTTCTTCAAGGACTCATATATGTTAATCAAGTATCCATTTACTCATGTGAAGTCTCTTAGTTCTTTTCAATCAATGTTCTGATCCGGTGATCCCTTGTGAAGATGCTCATGAGCTTCAAGTTCATCATCCTTTGTTCTTTTTCTTCTCCGGTGGATCCATTTCAAGCTTTCAGTGTTGATCATATTCTTTTCCTCGTGTCAAATGCTTTTTCATACCGGTGCACCTCTTAATCTTTCACTTCTCGCTATTCATTTGTTCTGGAGTGCTGAAGATATCTCAAAAGATTTGTGTTTCCATTCTTAATCCGTTGAATCTATTTGGAGATCATTATCTCATTCAAGCTATTTAATTCAACCGGTGCAATCTCTCTTTAAAATCATTTCCAACGGTGTTTTCTTTTTAGTGGGCCCTAACCCACAGGTCTTTTCCCAGGATCTTACCTGACTCTTCTAATTATTCTGGAGTCATTCTTAATTCTTTTCAAGTGTGACGTAAGAATGAATTTCATCAGTCAGATCTTTTCCAAGATCAATTTCAAATCATTTTTCATTGTCGGCTCAACCTCTTCGCTTGTCATTCTTCCGGAGTATCTCAGCAATTTTTGTGGTGTTTCTCGTCGTCAGTTGAAGATTGAAGAAGAGTTTTTCCTCTAAATCTTGGCCATTCTCTTGAAGATTCGTGACTCTAACTTGATGCCATCCTCTCATAATTATTTTAGATTGTGAGAATTCTTTTCACCCATCCGGATCTATTTAGGAGTCTTTTCAGTTTGATTCTCCGGAGCACATCATCTCAGAATCATTCATTCCAGCCTTCAGCTCTCGTTATCCAAATCTTACCAGTGCATCGTTCAAGTATTCTCTAATAAGCTCATGATCTCTTCATTCACTTGTATCTAAATCCCCTCAAGTATATTCATTCATTTTTCCAATTCTTCCCGGTGAATTGTGCCTTTGATACGTTCATTTTCAATTATTTCGATGGTTCATTCAATATTTCACTTTCTTCGTTATCGTATCAATTCATCCATTTTTTCGTTGTTTCAATCCCACCGGTGGTTCCATCAAGACCTTCTCAAGTTGGCGCTATATCTCTTTTCAATCCCTCAAGAAGAATAAGTAGTATGCTAAATCCGTTGCTTGTTATCAATTTAAATTGGTGAAGGATAGGCATGACATAATTCTTATTCTTGTTTCATCCAAGTGATTAATTCCTTCTTCCGGAGATTGTTCATGATGAAGTAATTCTCGGTTCTAGTATTCATCTTTTCTTTCCGGAGTTCCAAGTTCTCTCGGTTATATCATCGCAAAGCTCCATCTAAATCATTGCAAGGCTTCACCTTGTGTTTCCAACTTCTCTTTCTTTCTATCATCGTTTTATTACCGGAGTTCTTCATGGAAGATCTACATGATGGTTCATCAAGGATTTCTTTCATTCTCATATTGTTCTTCAAGATTCCTCTCGAAGTTATGATCCGCCAAGCTATACTCAAAATTAAACATGGTGCTAAACACATGTTTTGTTTTGAGGAGTTCAAGCATTCTTCATCTTGCATCCAAAGTGCAATTATTCCTACAATATCTTTTGAGATGGTGTTATGTCATCCTTGGCAATTTCTCCTCGTGCTTCATGATTCACAAGTTTTCAGGAATGAGTTAATTAAATCCATCATTTTCTCTTCGTTCAAGATATCTTGTCGTCCAATCAATCTCTTTGTTGGAGTTATCTTGGGTTAGTTTTCACCTAAAGCCTTCCCTAAGGAATGTTGCTCATTGTGGTGACTATCAATGATCCAAGTTTTTCTCCTATCCTCTCGGTGAAAGGAGTTGTCATCTCCTTGTTGACCTCAATCCAATCTATTGTTTCCGTTAGTGGCAGAATTTCGCCTCAATATTGAGAAGTTTTTTGTAAGCCCACTACAAGCTTATTCGTTTCGTTGTTGCTTTTCCAACAACTCCGTTGTAACCTTCTTCGAAGGGTGCTTTCCAAGCTCATTTGTGGCAGAAGTTGGCATTTTCCTTCTCCATTCTGTTATTCCAATGATATATCTTCTATTCCTTCTTTCGAAGGCAATGTGATGTTGCTCTCTTCGCTCATCATCTCGGGTTGTGAGGATCATGTTTTTTTTGTGCTTATCCATTTAACCGGAGTGTTGTGTCATCTCTTCAAGTTCTTTTCATCTTGTCAAGTTTTGCCTCTATTTTCAGCCGGAGTGCTGTCTGAAATCTTTCTTACCCGTTGTGCCATTCTTTCAATACTTCCGGAGGCAGTGTGTTGTTGATCTCATCAAGTATCATCCCTTCTTCTCAAGTTCATGTTCTATTCCTTCCATGTTCAACCGGAGTGCTGGCCGAATTCTTCCTCTCTCATCTTGTTGTAACCAGAGTGGTTTTGAACCCTATCTTGTCAATTAAACTCTTGATTCATGTCTTTGCAACCGTCAAGTTATCGTAATGTTCCTTGTTCCTCTTTTCTAACGGATTGTTTGCAATCTCGTTCATCTCTAATTGCTCAACCTCTCAAGGTTCATGGTTTCACCCATTTGTCGAAGAAGCAACTTAGTTTTACCGCTTATCTTCCTCTTCCTTTTCCCTCCGGTGCCATCCTAGATCTCGGGACGAGATCCTCTCGTAGTGGTGGAGTGTTGTAACGCCCCGGATACAACTTTCCATATTCGTAACTCCGACTCTTGCCATTTCCGGCTATGTGATTTATTATTTCCTCCGTGGTTGGGTTTTTGTCTATTGTCTTGCATTTTGTTCTTGTTATGCACCTCGTCCCATGTCATCATCTGCATATCATCTGCATGTTTTCCAAAACTTGCATCCGTTCGGGTTCCCCCGGTTCTCTCCGTTGTCCGTTCTGAGCCCGACCACACTTGCACGCGCCCGCGGCACCTCCGAAATATTATTTTATTAGTGGCATAAAAATGTTCTCGGAATGGGTTGCAACTTGTCGTGCGGTCTTATTATAGTGTAGACAGGCCGCCTGCCAAGTTTCATCGCATTCGGAGTCCATCTGATAGCCCAACCGTTAAATGTATAGCGGTACCGTTGCCGGTACCTTCGTCGGACGTTTCGGCTTCCGAAACTGCCGCCGGGCAGCACCTCTCTTCTCTCCCCTCAGTCCAGACCCTCTCGTCACAGCCCACCTGCAGCCCACCTAAAACCCCCTCCGCTCCGGAGCCGTCCGATGTCGATCTGAGGCTCCGAAACGGTCTCAAAACCCCCAACCCTAACCCCCTCTTTCTATAAATAGCAGCCCTCCTTGCCATTTTATCACCCCTAAACTCCCTCCTCGAATCCCGCGCCCCCAATCATCAGAGGCCGCCACCTCCCACCTTCTCCTCATAATCCGGCGCCGGCCACCTCCTCCCCGCCACTTGGCACCGTCCCATAGGCCGCGCCGCCGCCAGCTGTCGCGCGCAGCCAACCGGGTGTCGCCACGTCCTCCCCCGCGCCCCACTTCACCGCGGCCCGCCAGGAACCCAAATCGGGCCCTGGGAAGCGCATTTGGGCCCTGAGCTGCCCAGCCCCTGCGCCCGAGCGCCTCCCGCTCCGAAGCCAGCGCCACCTCATCCCCCCGCGCCTCCTCCTGCCGTCCCACTCGCCGGAGCCTCGCTGCTCCCGCGCCGCAGGCCGGAGCCGCCGCCAGCGACCTCCCAGGACCGGCCTCGCCTCCCTTCTCCTCCGTCCCCTCCTTCCCTTTGCTTTTTCTCTCTCTCCCTCTCATCTCCCTGCTTCCTCTCTCTTGCAGGCACTAGCAAGAGCGCCATGGCCGCTGCTCCAAGCCTTGCCGCCGTCATTTTGTGCCGGGAATGGATGGATCCATGCTCCCCGTGCTCGGATCTGCCCTTGCCGCCAAGTTCCCCGCCGCTCCTTTGCCTCGTCGTCGCCGCAGTCCAGCCGCGCCTACTGCCTCCCCTGTTTCACGGTGAATCCAGCCCGCTCGCCCCGTTGACCGCGCCCTCGACCGCACGCAGCCTGGGCTGCCTCCCCTTCGCCTGCTGGCCAAGGCCCAGCGCGCCACCAGATCCAGCCGGCCCGCGTGGGCCTCCCCAGTTGCAGCCCAGCTTCTCCACCGAACCGGCCCAAGGCCCAGGGTGAGCAGCCCCCTCCAGATCCCCCTCCTGTGCACTGTTGGGCCAATCAATTTCGGCCCGCGTAGGTTTTTTTTAGCATCTGCGAATTTGTCTATTTATCCGAGGATTAACGAAATTGCAGAAAACCCCTCAATATTCATGCATTTAATATCTCACAAACCATGCATCATATGTAAATAATTTATATATGTAAAATGCTCAAAAAATTGTGTAGATTACTAATATGCCATTTTCATCCATGTTTAAAATGTTGTTTGTTTAAATTTGCTCAAATGCCATGTTAAAATGATTTATTTCATAACTAAATAACCGTAGCTCGGAATTAAATGTCCTCCATTCGCGAGATGTATCATGTAGACAACAAGAAGGAAACAACAATGAAAGAGTTACCCATCCAATATGCAAACTTGAGGATGGCTCAAATGGAAGGAGTTCACCTTATGAATGTCCTCGAAGATGTTGGAGTTGCACATCATGTATGCCTTCACATAACCAATATGTCTCATGACGGTAATGCCTTGTGAATCCTTCAAAATGGAAGGACATGACAAACACTCAGAAAAACAAATGAGGTTAGCGGAAATGCAAAACCTATCATTCGTGTGGTAAGATACCCAACAAGTGTATGCATCATGCTCATCATAAGAAAGGACAAGGGAATTTGGCATGGTATGTAAGCATATGATGCGATAACTATCAAATACAAGAGGCTTAATCAAACAAGCATGCATCACAAGTATAGTATCCAAGTCTCCAAGATCAATAAGCATAGCAAGTTGGCACTCAATACAAGGTGATATGAGAGATGTAACTAATGGAGACAAGAGACAATGATCATGAAAAATCAAGTGAGAGGCATGAGCATATATGTCATCAACCCAAGAAAGCAAGTAATAGTGGAACATGGGTGATGCAACATAGCAAGCAATCATAGTGGTCAAGTCAAGCAAGCTAGTAGTGCGAAGATGCAACATACTAGGAGGAATCATGGCAAGCATGTCATTGGTGCCAATAGTGTGCAAGAATAATTCACATGACATAGCACAAGCATGAAAGTAAGCTATGAGAAAAATATCATCAATGTTTTGGCGAGAGGCCATATGTAAATAGCAATGGGGTATCATGACTCTCCCAACACAACAAGCATTAATAACATGGGGCACATGATAAACATGGCAATAGCAACAAGGATCTCCACCAAACATGCAAATACACATAGGAGTATCATAATGGTGAATCATGGGTAGATGCAAACAAGGGTCACAATTGTATGGCAAAGGCATAGAAGCAAGGATAACATGCAAAGTGAACACGATAGTATGGGCATAAGGTGACAAGTGGTAAATAGCCCATAGCCATGTGAGAGCCAAGTAGAAAAGATGCGCGTAGTCCTTGCGCGAAGGGAGCGGTGGTAAGGATAGTCCACGGGATCCCAAAGCATCGTTGCTCTCAAGAGCTCGTTTCGTCAACTCTTGGGATTGAGAGGTTGACGAGTATACATGAGTACCTACACAAAACAAAGAAAAAGGGAAAATTGTGTGTGCGTGGTAGATGTACACATCATCCATCATGATGCGCACGTGCGTGTGTTTGTTAGCACAAAATATCCAACGCTTAAATAAATGAGATGCGTGATACGGAAACATGTCATCCATCATGATAGGTTTGTTATTATGTATAGCATAATGGAGACTCAAATTGTGTAATGCATCACGAGCAATATCTAGATCATTGTTATTCATGGAATGCATATGGTGTACACTATCATGGGAATCATGCAAAGTATGAAATGCATCAAGATCTCCTAATATGTATGAGGAAACTATGGGGGTCTCCTCATGAGCAAGTGATGAGGACATGACTACCTTGGATATGACCAAAAATATTGCATATATGCATATTTGTCAGGTGATTTCTAGTGCAAACTATTCAATAATCTATTAATGTTATCCAGAACAAAAATACTTCACACACTTTTGTGTTTTGTCTAATTGCAGGTATATGGGACATTTGTACAATCCACTGAAGATAAGGAAGAAAGAGATGTTTATTTGCTGTCCAAAAAGTTCTCTCACGTCACTTTTGGCCCAAGAGAAGATAGAGTCCAAGTCTCTCACGTTCTGGATTCAGATTCGGACTACACAGACATACCTGACTCAAAACGCACACAAGTTTTTCATACGGACTCCGAATTGGGTGATTCTTTTTTTGTTGGAAACTAGATTTCGTGCACTTTCCAACCCAATTGGAATCACCTTCAAATTCGTCAGCATTGAGTTGTGGACGAAACAATCTGATGCTGCAGCAGAATCCGAGTCAAACTACAAGTCCAAAGGAGTTACATCACCTCCACTTGGGCCCATTGGCCTTGTACGACCTAGATTTAGTTTTAGGCTGCCTTGGGACGTCCTCCCACCTCCTTGGCCGCCACCCCTTGCTCCTATATAAGTAGATCCATCTAGTAGCTTTTCCTTGGGATTTGTTTAGTTAAAAGTTAGCCAGTGCAACTTCGTGTACTTCGTTTGTGTCCAACGACCAGACCAAGACCGCTTACGGATCCCCACCATTATCTATACTTAATATATATTCGCAATATTCAGATTGCTTTATCATATTCTTGCTCGTTCTTCGATTGCTTGCAGGAATAGACCTTCGTGGTCAGGTTGATCATGCTCCAGCGTGGTCAATAACCTTTCGGAGTTGGTTTAGCGATTGCTAAGGCACAACGTCGTGCACGTTTGTAGTCGGACCGTCAAAGTCGTCTCCACCAAATCGATAGTTATCATCTCATCGAAAGATCGGGACACCCTCGCCTCTATCAAGTGGTATCAGTTTTCAGGTTGCTCGGTGAGAATTTCCAGTTTTCCTAGATTAGATTTATTTTCTTACCTATTGTCCAAGAAAAATCCACAAAAAAGAGTTAGATCTATTCATCCTTTGTCCAAGCCAGTCTGAGCCTTTGCAATTTTCTTTTCATTGTTTGCATTATTGAATTATCAGTTGCATCGCCGTGTCGAGTTGCTGGTCTTAGTGTCTAGTTCCTTTAGAGTTTCGAGTTCTGTTCACATTAGTCACGCAGCCGCTGCATCATTATCCCATCCGCTGTCGACCATCCCATCCACCAATTTCCACCATGTGCTACGCACTGTTTATTGTCATAATCATAGTTGAGGTCACTCACATCTTCGCTTGATCGAATCTGCATCTTATCTAGTTTGTCTTGGAAAGAGGGAGAAAAAGAAGATAAAGAAAAAAAAAGAGAGAACAAAGGAAAGAAAAAAAATAAAAAGAGGGAGAAGAAAAAGAAAAAAAAAGGCGTGAGAAAAAAAAAGAGAAGAAAAAAAATTGGATCTATCTAGAATCAATCTCGTACCTGAATTCGGATTGGAATCTGTTTTGCGCACTGTTCAGTAAAACAGGTGTATCTTCCTCATACGAAGTCAGTTTTGGCTCCGTGAGTACTCAAATTGAAGATAGCGACGAGCCACATCTAAATAGTTGCAGAAGCTTGTTCAATATTTGACACCTCAAAAACGGCTTCTAAATAGGTCTTTTTGCCCTCCGAAGTTCGTGAACACAACTTGTTCCAATTTTTCAGGCCAGTTTTAGAATTCTTTGACTCCTCATATCAACTCGGAATTGAGTGATTCTTTTTGCATTGGAAAGCTTGAGTTAGTAGCATTCTTTGAAAGAATTTATCAGAAAATTGTCTCAAACTTTTCAAGAGAAAAGTTGGAGAGAGAGTTGTTGTATATCCTGCTTGGCAGTTGTTTTTCATCATTATCTTCACTGCCGTTGTGATCTTCACTTATATCTTGCTGTCAAGAGCTACTTAGTATCCTTCATTGATGCTAGTTGTGCTACGCCGTGACCTCATTAGTGTTCTAGGCTCGCGTCTCTAGTCCGGTCTAGCCTAGGACCAGCACAGTACCGTCGTTGAGCGTTTATTCAACATTGCATCTTTGAATTGATTATTGCTAATCTTTTGCTACCATATATAGCCAACCCAACTCCACATATTTCTACACCGTGTATACGCACGCTCCCCTGGCAATCGCTTTACTCAATATTCGGAGTTACTTGACACCGCTGGTTGCCGATCACCGCCTGCTGCATGGTAAGAACTTGTAAGACATTGATATTTGCTTTACTGTGAGCGTTTTACCACCACATCCTAGTAGTTATAGGAACATTATTTTTGGGTTTTGTTTCTTGTTCTACTAATCATGACAGGATCCAGAGTCAATTCATGGGCTTTGTCGATCGCGGGAGACGTGCCACCACCTTTGCAAATACCACAACCGTCACGAGAGGTGCACAAACATCCAAATGCACATGATCAGGTTAATGTATCTATACCACCATTTAATGGCCGTTTTAAACCTGCTTTATATATTGAATGGGAGTTCGACATAAAAAATATGTTTGCTTCCCATAATTTCAATGAACATAAAAAGGTTAAGGTTGCGGTTGGTTCTTTCACTGGTTATGCTTTGGTTTGGTGGAGTGAATATTGTCGGTTACACCCTGATTATATACCTACTACTTGGGATGATTTGAAACTTGCCATGCGACATACTTTCGTCACTGCTTATTATACTCGTGACATGATTAAGAAGTTGCAACACTTAAAACAAGGTAGTGAAACTGTAACAAAATATTATGATGATTTACAAACTACCTTGTTGCATTCCTCTTTAGAAGAAAGTGAAGATGATTTTATGGACAGATTTTGGGGAGGATTAAATCGTGATATTCAAGAGATACTAATTCATGAAGAGTGTTATCCTATGGACCATTTGTTTCATCTTGCTTGCAAAGCTGAACAGGAAATAAAACGACGTGTTGGCCACAAGGAGAACAAGCGCACGGTGCACATTCCAAGAGTTGATATGATTGTTCCTTCAACTACTAGGCATACTATGACAACCACATCCGTTGTTGTCAGGACTACATCACCTCCACCATGTGACACATCGCCCCCGAGAGTGGCTACATCATCTGAGTTGATCATAAGAGGTAATGACAAAGGTACTGATCTTCCATCTCTACATGAGAATGATGAATGCCTTGTCAATTTGAATGCACCTCTGATGAGCTACCAACTACTTTGATCACACCACCTATTTTAGAGGACTACGTTGATAATTTGACTTTGCCATGTGATCAAACAACTGAAATACCAACAATTTTGAGTGCACCCATTGAATTAACTATTGATGCAAAAGAACCAATGTTTAATCATTTTGATATGACCTCTAATCTTGGTGATGATTCTGTGTTGAATGACTTATTGCATGTTTGCTTATTTAAGCATGTTGTAGCATGTAAATTTGATGCAAGTAAGGTTTATTCACCAATGTTGGGATGGTTTAATGATGAACATTGTCAATCTTTTGAAATGAATAAGAGCTTCACTTATATGTGCAAACTGAGTTGCAATATTTTCATGCCTTCTACTTCTTGTGCTAATTTTTTGGCTTTAGATTTTATGAACTATGCAAGTTACTCATCTATTCATGTGTCATATATGCAAAAATCAAGGGAAGTAAAAATGGATGACATATACATATACAACAT
>NW_025230142.1:12722-16252 GCF_018294505.1 Triticum aestivum | reverse complement strand
AGAAAGGGTTGAAAATTGATGATGTGGCTTTGAATGCTGCATTTTGAGCACAGAAAAACTATGGAGTTCAAATAAGTTCCAAAAAATGA
This sequence comes from Triticum aestivum, assembly GCF_018294505.1. NCBI lineage: Eukaryota > Viridiplantae > Streptophyta > Magnoliopsida > Poales > Poaceae > Triticum > Triticum aestivum. The sequence continues at coordinate 16,163 of NW_025230142.1, read as the reverse complement.
AATCCCTTTGTAACAGACGAGTTTCCGTATTAAACGCTGATACTTCGAAAGAGATTGTCCGTTTTGTACATGAAGTGCATCCAGTTTTTGCCGTAACCCTCTCTACTTTCTTTCACATGATATGTGGGTCAAATGATGATACCATGCCAACTTTCAACCTTTTCAGAGTTCATTTGAAATGCTTTTCAATTTGAGGGTCTTATAGCTCAAAATAACCAGTAAATGCATGAAAAATAACAAATGAAGTCAGAATAGGTTGAAAATTGATGATGTGGCTTTGAATGGTGCATTTTGAGCACAGAAAAACTATGGAGTTCAAATAAGTTCAAAAAAATGAAATCCCTTTGTAACAGACAAGTTTCTGTATGAAACCTTGATACTTCGAAAGAGGTTGTCCGTTTTGTACACGAAGTCCATCCAGTTTTTGCCGTAACCCTCTCTACTTTCTTGCACATGCTATGTGGGTCAAATGATGATACCATGCCAACTTTCAACCTTTTAAGAGTTCATTGGAAATGCTTTTCAATTTCAGGGTCTTATAGCTCAAAATAATTAGTAAATGCATCAAAAATAACAAATGAAGTCAGAAAGGGTTGAAAATTGATGATGTGGCTTTGAATGGTGCATTTTGAGCACAGAAAAACTATGGAGTTCAAATAAGTTCAAAAAATTGAAATCTCTTTGTAACAAACATGTTTCCGTATGAAACCCTGATACTTCGAAAGAGATTGTCCGTTTTGTACACGAAGTGCATCCAGGTTTTGCCGTCACCCTCTCTACTTTCTTGCACATGCTATGTGGGTCAAATGATGATACCATGCCAACTTTCAACCTTTTCATAGTTCATTTGAAATGCTTTTCAATTTCAGGGTGTTATAGCTCAAAATAACCAGTAAATGCATGAAAAATAACAAATGAAGCCAGAAAGGGTTGAAAATTGATGATGTGGCTTTAATGGTGCATTTTGAGCACAGAAAAACTATGGAGTTCAAATAAGTTAAAAAAATGAAATTCCTTTGTAACAGACAAGTTTCCGTATGAAACCCTGATACTTCGAAAGAGATTGTCCGGTTTGTACGGAAGTGCATCCAGTTTTTGCCGTAACCCTCTCTACTTTGTTGCACATGCTATGTGGGTCAGATGATGATACCATGCCAACTTTCAACCTTTTCAGAGTTCATTGGAAATGCTTTTCAATTTCAGGGTCTTATAGCTCAAAATAATTAGTAAATGCATGAAAAATAACAAATGAAGTCAGAAAGGGTTGAAAATTGATGATGTGGCTTTGAATGGTGCATTTTGAGCACAGAAAAACTATGGAGTTCAAATAAGTTCAAAAAAATGAAATCCCTTTGTAACAAACGAGTTTCCGTATGAAACCCTGATACTTCGAAAGAGATTGTCCGTTTTGTACACGAAATGCATCCAGATTTTGCCGTAACCCTCTCTATTTTCTTGCACATGCTATGTGGGTCAAATGATCATACCATGCCAACTTTTAACCTTTTCAGAGTTCATTTGAAATGCTTTTCAATTTCAGGGTCTTATAGCTCAAAATAATTAGTAAATGCATGAAAAATAACAAATGAAGTCAGAAAGGGTTGAAAATTGATGATGTGGCTTTGAATGGTGCATTTTGAGCACAGAAAAACTATGGAGTTCAAATAAGTTCAAAAAAAATGAAATCCCTTTGTAACCGACGAGTTTCCGTATGAAACCCTGATACTTCGAAAGAGATTTTCCGTTTTGTACACGAAGTGCATCCAGTTTTTGCTGTAAACCTCTCTACTTTCTTGCACATGCTATGTGGGTCAAATGATGATACCATGCCAAGTTTCAACCTTTTCACAGTTCATTTGAAATGCTTTTCAATTTCAGGGTCTTATAGCTCAAAATAATCAGTAAATGCATGAAAAATAACAAATGAAGTCAGAAAGGGTTGAAAATTGATGATGTGGCTTTGCATGGTGCATGTTGAGCACATAAAAACTATGGAGTTCAAATAAGTTCCAAAAAATGAAATCCCTTTGTAACAGACGAGTTTCCGTATGAAACCCTGATACTTCGAAAGAGATTGTCCGCTTTGTACACGAAGTGCATCCAGTTTTTGCCGTAACCCTCTCTACTTTCTTTCACATGATATGTGGGTCAAATGATGATACCATGCCAACTTTCAACCTTTTCAGAGTTCATTTGAAATGCTTTTCAATTTGAGGGTCTTATAGCTCAAAATAACCAGTAAATGCATCAAAAATAACAAATGAAGTCAGAATAGGTTGAAAATTGATGATGTGGCTTTGAATGGTGCATTTTGAGCACAGAAAAACTATGGAGTTCAAATAAGTTCAAAAAAATGAAATCCCTTTGTAACAGACAAGTTTCTGTATGAAACCTTGATACTTCGAAAGAGGTTGTCCGTTTTGTACACGAAGTCCATCCAGTTTTTGCCGTAACCCTCTCTACTTTCTTGCACATGCTATGTGGGTCAAATGATGATACCATGCCAACTTTCAACCTTTTCAGAGTTCATTGGAAATGCTTTTCAATTTCAGGGTCTTATAGCTCAAAATAATTAGTAAATGCATGAAAAATAACAAATGAAGTCATAAAGGGTTGAAAATTGATGATGTGGCTTTGAATGGTGCATTTTGAGCACAGAAAAACTATGGAGTTCAAATAAGTTCAAAAAATTGAAATCTCTTTGTAACAGACATGTTTCCGTATGAAACCCTGATACTTCGAAAGAGATTGTCCGTTTTGTACACGAAGTGCATCCAGGTTTTGCCGTCACCCTCTCTACTTTCTTGCACATGCTATGTGGGTCAAATGATGATACCATGCCAACTTTCAACCTTTTCATAGTTCATTTGAAATGCTTTTCAATTTCAGGGTGTTATAGCTCAAAATAACCAGTAAATGCATGAAAAATAACAAATGAAGCCAGAAAGGGTTGAAAATTGATGATGTGGCTTTAATGGTGCATTTTGAGCACAGAAAAACTATGGAGTTCAAATAAGTTAAAAAAATGAAATTCCTTTGTAACAGACAAGTTTCCGTATGAAACCCTGATACTTCGAAAGAGATTGTCCGGTTTGTACGGAAGTGCATCCAGTTTTTGCCGTAACCCTCTCTACTTTGTTGCACATGCTATGTGGGTCAGATGATGATACCATGCCAACTTTCAACCTTTTCAGAGTTCATTGGAAATGCTTTTCAATTTCAGGGTCTTATAGCTCAAAATAATTAGTAAATGCATGAAAAATAACAAATGAAGTCAGAAAGGGTTGAAAATTGATGATGTGGCTTTGAATGGTGCATTTTGAGCACAGAAAAACTATGGAGTTCAAATAAGTTCAAAAAAATGAAATCCCTTTGTAACAAACGAGTTTCCGTATGAAACCCTGATACTTCGAAAGAGATTGTCCGTTTTGTACACGAAAT
>NW_025230142.1:12200-12462 GCF_018294505.1 Triticum aestivum | reverse complement strand
CAATTTCAGGGTCTTATAGCTCAAAATAATCAGTAAATGCATGAAAAATAACGAATGAAGTCAGAAAGGGTTGAAAATTGATGATGTGGCTTTGAAAGGTGCATTTTGAGCACAGAAAAACTATGGAGTTCAAATAAGTTCAAAAAATTGAAATCTCTTTGTAACAGACATGTTTCCGTATGAAACCCTGATACTTCGAAAGAGATTGTCCGTTTTGTACACGAAGTGCATCCAGGTTTTGCCGTCACCCTCTCTACTTTCT
>NW_025230142.1:5655-7378 GCF_018294505.1 Triticum aestivum | reverse complement strand
TACACGAAGTGCATCCAGTTTTTGCCGTACCCTCTCTACTTTCTTGCACATGCTATGTGGGTCAAATGATGATACCATGCCAACATTCAACCTTTTTAGAGTTTGTTTGAAATGCTTTTCAATTTCAGGGTCTTATAGCTCAAAAAAACCAGTAAATGCATGAAAATTTACAAATGAAGTCAGAAAGGGTTGAAAATTGATGATGTGGCTTTGAATGGTGCATTTTGTGCACAGAAAAACTATGGAGTTCAAATAAGTTCAAAAAAAATGAAACCCCTTTGTAACAGACGAGTTTCCGTATGAAACAGTGATACTTCGAAAGAGATTGTCCGTTTTGTACACGAAGTGCATCCTGTTTTTGCCGTAACTCTCTCTACATTCTTGCACATGCTATGTGGGTCAAATGATGATACCATGCCAACTTTCAACCTTTTCAGAGTTCATTTGAAATGCTTTCCAAATTCAGGGTCTTATAGCTCAAAATAATCAGTAAATGCATGAAAAATAACAAATGAAGTCAGGAAGGGTTGAAAATTGATGATGTGGCTTTGAATGGTGCATTTTGAGCACAGAAAAACTATGGAGTTCAAATAAGTTCAAAAAATTGAAATCTCTTTGTAACAGACATGTTTCCGTATGAAACCCTGATACTTCAAAAGAGATTGTCCGTTTTGTACACGAAGTGCATCCAGGTTTTGCCGTCACCCTCTCTACTTTCTTGCACATGCTATGTCAAATGATGATACCATGCCAACTTTCAACCTTTTCATAGTTCATTTGAAATGCTTTTCAATTTCAGGGTCCTATAGCTCAAAATAACCAGTAAATGCATGAAAAATAACAAATGAAGTCAGAAAGGGTTGAAAATTGATGATGTGGCTTTAATGGTGCATTTTGAGCACAGAAAAACTATGGAGTTCAAATAAGTTAAAAAAAAGGAAATTCCTTTGTAACAGACAAGTTTCCGTATGAAACCCTGATACTTCGAAAGAGATTGTCCGTTTTGTACACGAAGTGCATCCAGTTTTTGCCGTAACACTCTCTACTTTCTTGCACATACTATGTGGGTCAAATGATGATACCATGCCAACTTTCAACCATTTCAGAGTTCATTCGAAATGCTTTTCAATTTCAGGGTCTTATAGCTCAAAATAATTAGTAAATGCATGAAAAATAACAAATGAAGTCAGAAAGGGTTGAAAATTGATGATGTGGCTTTGAATGGTGCATTTTGAGCACAGAAAAACTATGGAGTTCAAATAAGTTCAAAAAAATGAAATCCCTTTGTAGCAAACGAGTTTCCGTATGAAACCCTGATGCTTCGAAAGAGATTGTCCGTTTTGTACACGAAATACATCCAGTTTTTGCCGTAACCCTCTCTATTTTCTTGCACATGCTATGTGGGTCAAATGATGATACCATGCCAACTTTCATCCTTTTCAGAGTTCATTTGAAATGCTTTTCAATTTCAGGGTCTTATAGCTCAAAATAATTAGTAAATGCATGAAAAATAACAAATGAAAACAGAAAGGGTTGAAAATTGATGATGTGGCTTTGAATGGTGCATTTTGAGCACAGAAAAACTATGGAGTTCAAATAAGTTAAAAAAATGAAATCCCTTTGTAACCGACGAGTTTCCGTATGAAACCCTGATACTTCGAAAGAGATTTTCCGTTTTGTACACGTAGTGCTTCCAGTTTTTGCTGTAAACGTCTCTACTTTC
>NW_025230142.1:3286-4050 GCF_018294505.1 Triticum aestivum | reverse complement strand
AACCTTTTCATAGTTCATTTGAAATGCTTTCCAATTTCAGGGTCTTATAGCTCAAAATAATTAGTAAATGCATGAAAAAAAAGAAATGAAGTCAGAAAGGGTTGAAAATTGATGATGTGGCTTTAATAGTGCATTTTGAGCACAGAAAAACTATGGAGTTCAAATAAGTAAAAAAAATGAAATTCCTTTGTAACAGACAAGTTTCCGTATGAAACCCTGATACTTCGAAAGAGATTGTCCGTTTTGTACACGAAGTGCATCCAGTTTTTGCCGTAAAACTCTCTCTACTTTCTTGCACATGCTATGTGGTTCAAATGATGATACCATGCCAACTTTCAACCTTTTCAGAGTTCATTTGAAATGCTTTCCAATTTCAGGGTCTTATATCTCAAAATAATCAGTAAGCATGAAAAATAACAAATGAAGTCAGAAAGGGTTGAAAATTGATGATGTGGCGTTGAATGGTGCATTTTGAGCACAGAAAAACTATGGAGTTCAAATAAGTTCAAAAAAATGAAATCCCTTTGTAACAAACGAGTTTCCGTATGAAACCCTGATACTTTGAAAGAGATTGTCCGTTTTGTACACGAAGTGCATCCAGCTTTTGCCGTAACCCTCTCTATTTTCTTGCACATGCTATGTGGGTCAAATGATGATACCAGGCCAACTTTCAACCTTTTCATAGTTCATTTGAAATGCTTTCCAATTTCAGGGTCTTATAGCTCAAAATAATTAGTAAATGCATGAAAAAAAAGAAATGAAGT
>NW_025230142.1:2338-3276 GCF_018294505.1 Triticum aestivum | reverse complement strand
AACTATGGAGTTCAAATAAGTTCAAAAAAATGAAATCCCTTTGTAACAAACGAGTTTCCGTATGAAACCCTGATACTTCGAAAGAGATTGTCCGTTTTGTACACGAAGTGCATCCAGCTTTTGCCGTAACCCTCTCTATTTTCTTGCACATGCTATTTGGGTCAAATGATGATACCAGGCCAACTTTCAACCTTTTCATAGTTCATTATAAATGCTTTCCAATTTCAGGGTCTTATAGCTCAAAATAATTAGTAAATGCATGAAAAAAAGAAATGAAGTCAGAAAGGGTTGAAAATTGATGATGTGGCTTTAATGGTGCATTTTGAGCACAGAAAAACTATGGAGTTCAAATAAGTAAAAAAAATGAAATTCCTTTGTAACAGACAAGTTTCCGTATGAAACCCTGATACTTCGAAAGAGATTGTCCGTTTTGTACACGAAGTGCATCCAGTTTTTGCCTTAACCCTCTCTACTTTCTTGCACATGCTATGTGGTTCAAATGATGATACCATGCCAACTTTCAACCTTTTCAGAGTTCATTTGAAATGCTTTCCAATTTCAGGGTCTTATATCTCAAAATAATCAGTAAGCATGAAAAATAACAAATGAAGTCAGAAAGGGTTGAAAATTGATGATGTGGCTTTGAATGGTGCATTTTGAGCACAGAAAAACTATGGAGTTCAAATAAGTTCAAAAAAATGAAATCCCTTTGTAACAAACGAGTTTCCGTATGAAACCCTGATACTTCGAAAGAGATTGTCCGTTTTGTACACGAAGTGCATCCAGCTTTTGCCGTAACCCTCTCTATTTTCTTGCACATGCTATGTGGGTCAAATGATGATACCAGGCCAACTTTCAACCTTTTCAGAGTTCATTTGAAATGCTTTTCAATTTCAGGGTCTTATAGCTCAAAATAATTAGTAAATGGATGAAAAATA
>NW_025230142.1:1714-2328 GCF_018294505.1 Triticum aestivum | reverse complement strand
AAATGATGATACCAGGCCAACTTTCAACCTTTTCATAGTTCATTTGAAATGCTTTCCAATTTCAGGGTCTTATAGCTCAAAATAATTAGTAAATGCATGAAAAAAAAGAAATGAAGTCAGAAAGGGTTGAAAATTGATGATGTGGCTTTAATGGTGCATTTTGAGCATAGAAAAACTATGGAGTTCAAATAAGTAAAAAAAATGAAATTCCTTTGTAACAGACAAGTTTCCGTATGAAACCCTGATACTTCGAAAGAGATTGTCCGTTTTGTACACGAAGTGCATCCAGTTTTTGCCGTAACCCTCTCTACTTTCTTGCACATGCTATGTGGTTCAAATGATGATACCATGCCAACTTTCAATCTTTTCAGAGTTCATTTGAAATGCTTTCCAATTTCAGGGTCTTATATCTCAAAATAATCAGTAAGCATGAAAAATAACAAATGAAGTCAGAAAGGGTTGAAAATTGATGATGTGGCTTTGAATGGTGCATTTTGAGCACAGAAAAACTATGGAGTTCAAATAAGTTCAAAAAAATGAAATCCCTTTGTAACAAACGAGTTTCCGTATGAAACCCTGATACTTCGAAAGAGATTGTACGTTTTGTACACGAA
>NW_025230142.1:0-1177 GCF_018294505.1 Triticum aestivum | reverse complement strand
AATTTCAGGGTCTTATAGCTCAAAATAATTAGTAAATGGATGAAAAATAACAAATGAAGTCAGAAAGGGTTGAAAATTGATGATGTGGCTTTGCATGGTGCATTTTGAGCACAGAAAAACTATGGAGTTCAAATAAGTTCAAAAAAATGAAATCCCTTTGTAACAGACGAGTTTCCGTATGAAACCCAGATACTTCGAAAGAGATTGTCCGTTTTGTACACGAAGTGCATCCAGTTTTTGCCGTAACCCTCTCTACTTTCTTTCACATGATATGTGGGTCAAATGATGATACCATGCCAACTTTCAACCTTTTCAGAGTTCATTTGAAATGCTTTCCAATTTCAGGGTCTTATAGCTCAAAATAACCAGTAAATGCATGAAAAATAACAAATGAAGTCAGAATAGGTTGAAAATTGATGATGTGGCTTTGAATGGTGCATTTTGAGCACAGAAAAACTATGGAGTTCAAATAAGTTCAAAACAAATGAAATCTCTTTGTAACAATCGAGTTTCCGTATGAAACCCTGATACTTCGAAAGAGGTTGTCCGTTTTGTACACGAAGTGCATCCAGTTTTTGCCGTAACCCTCTCTACTTTCTTGCACATGCTATGTGGTTCAAATGATGATACCATGCCAACTTTCAACCTTTTCAGAGTTCATTTGAAATGCTTTTCAATTTCAGGGTCTTATAGCTCAAAATAATTCGTAAATGCATGAAAAATAACAAATGAAGTCAGGAAGGGTTGAAAATTGATGATGTGGCTTTGAATGGTGCATTTTGAGCACAGAAAAACTATGGAGTTCAAATAAGTTCAAAAAAATGAAATCCCTTTGTAACAGACATGTTTCCGTATGAAACCCTGATACGAAAGAAATTGTCCGTTTTGTACACGAAGTGCATCCAGTTTTTGCTGTAACCCTCTCTACTTTCATGCACATTCTATGTGGGTCAAATGATGATACCATGCCAACTTTCAACCTTTTCAGAGTTCATTTGAAATGCTTTTCAATTTCAGGGTCTTATAGCTCAAAATAATCAGTAAATGCATGAAAAATAACAAATGAAGTCAGAAAGGGTTGAAAATTGATGATGTGGCTTTGAATGGTGCATTTTGAGCACAGAAAAACTATGGAGTTCAAATAAGTTCAAAAAAATGAAATCCCTTTGTAACAGAC
>NW_025230141.1:15574-16253 GCF_018294505.1 Triticum aestivum | reverse complement strand
ATGTGGCTTTGAATGGTGCATTTTGAACACAAACAAAGTCAGGAGTTCAAATAAGTTTAAAAAAATGAAATCCCTGTGTAACAGACGAGTTTTCGGATGAAATCCTGATACTTTGAAAGAGATTGTCCGTTTTGTACACGAAGTGCATCCAGTTTATGCCGTAACCCTGTCAACTTTCTTGCACATGCTATGTGGATGAAATGATGATATCATGCCAATTTTCAACCTTTTCAGAGTTCATTTGAAATGCTTTTCAATTTTAGGGTCTTATAGCTCAAAATAATTAGTAAATGCATGAAAAATAAGAAATGAAGTCAGAAAGGATTGACAAATGATGATGTGGCTTTGAATGGTGCATTTTGAACACACAAAAAGTTACGAGTTCAAATAAGTTTTAAAAAATGAAATCCCTTTGTAACAGACGAGTTTCCGGATGAAATCCTGATACTTTGAAAGAGATTGTCCGTTTTGTACACGAAGTGCATCCAGTTTATGCCGTAACCCTCTCAATTTTCTTGCACATGCTATGTGGATGAAATGATGATATCATGCCAACTTTCAACCTTTTCAGAGTTCATTTGAAATGCTTTTCAATTTAGGGTCTTATAGCTCAAAATAGTTAGTAAATGCATGAAAAATAACAAATGAAGTCAGAAAGGATTGAAAAATGATGATGTGG
>NW_025230141.1:14932-15564 GCF_018294505.1 Triticum aestivum | reverse complement strand
TGCCGTAACCCTCTCAACTTTCTTGCACATGCTATGTGGATGAAATGATGATATCATGCCAATTTTCAACCTTTTCAGAGTTCATTTGAAATGCTTTTCAATTTTAGGGTCTTATAGCTCAAAATAATTAGTAAATGCATGAAAAATAACAAATGAAGTCAGAAAGGATTGAAAAATGATGATGTGGCTTTGAATGGTGCATTTTGAACACACAAAAAGTCAGGAGTTCAAATAAGTTTTAAAAAATGAAATCCCTGTGTAACAGACAAGTTTTCGGATGAAATCCTGATACTTTGAAAGAGATTGTCCGTTTTGTACACGAAGTGCATCCAGTTTATGCCGTAACCCTCTCAACTTTCTTGCACATGCTATGTGGATGAAATGATGATATCATGCCAATTTTCAACCTTTTTAGAGTTCATTTGAAATGCTTCTCTATTTTAGGGTCTTATAGCTCAAAATAATTAGTAAATGCATGAAAAATAACAAATGAAGTCACAAAGGATTGACAAATGATGATGTGGCTTTGAATGGTGCAGTTTGAACACACAAAAAGTTAGGAGTTCAAATAAGTTTTAAAAAATGAAATCCCTTTGTAACAGACGAGTTTCCGGATGAAACCCTGATACTTT
>NW_025230141.1:13838-14424 GCF_018294505.1 Triticum aestivum | reverse complement strand
TGTAAATGCATGAAAAATAACAAATGAAGTCAGAAAGGATTGAAAAATGATGATGTGGCTTTGAATGGTGCGTTTTGAACACACACAAAGTCAGGAGTTCAAATAAGTTTTAAAAAATGAAATCCCGTTGTAACAGACGAGTTTCCGTATGAAATCCTGATACTCTGAAAGAGATTGTCCGTTTTGTACACGAAGTGCATCCAGTTTTTGCCGTAACCCTCTCAACTTTCTTGCACATGCTATGTGGATGAATTGATGATACCATGCCAACTTTCAACCTTTTCAGAGTTCATTTGAAATGCTTTCCAATTTTATGGCCTTATAGCTCAAAATAATTAGTAAATGCATGAAAAATAACAAATGAAGTCAGAAAGGATTGAAAAATGATGATGTGGCTTTGAATGATGCATTTTGAACACACACAAAGTCAGGAGTTCAAATAAGTTTTAAAAAATGAAATCCCTTTGTAACAGACGAGTTTCCGTATGAAATCCTGATACTTTGAAAGGGATTGTCCGTTTTGTGCACGAACTGCATCCAGTTTTTGCCGTAACCATCTCAACTTTCTTGCACATGCTATGTGGAT
>NW_025230141.1:12550-13284 GCF_018294505.1 Triticum aestivum | reverse complement strand
AAAGGATTGAAAAATGATGATGTGGCTTTGAATGGTGCATTTTGAACACACACAAAGTCAGGAGTTCAAATAAGTTTTAAAAAATGAAATCCCTTTGTAACAGACGAGTTTCCGGATGAAATCCTGATACTTTGAAAGAGATTGTCCGTTTTGTACACGAAGTGCATCCAGTTTTTGCCGTAACCCTCTCAACTTTCTTGCACATGCTATGTGGATGAAATGATGATATCATGCCAACTTTCAACCTTTTCAGAGTTCATTTCAAATGCTTTTCAATTTTAGTGTCTTATAGCTCAAAATAATTAGTAAATGCATGAAAAATAACAAATGAAGTCAGAAAGGATTGAAAAATGATGATGTGGCTTTGAATGGTGCATTTTGAACACACAAAAAGTCAGGAGTTCAAATAAGTTTTAAAAAATGAAATCCCTGTGTAACAGACGAGTTTTCGGATGAAATCCTGAACCTTTGAAAGAGATTGTCCGTTTTGTACATGAAGTGCATCCAGTTTATGCCGTAACCCTCTCAACTTTCTTGCACATGCTATGTGGATGAAATGATGATATCATGCCAATTTTCAACCTTTTCAGAGTTCATTTGAAATGCTTCTCATTTTTAGGGTCTTATAGCTCAAAATAATTAGTAAATGCATGAAAAATAACAAATGAAGTCAGAAAGGATTGACAAATGACGATGTGGCTTTGAATGGTGCATTTTGAACACACAAAAAGTTA
>NW_025230141.1:5437-6416 GCF_018294505.1 Triticum aestivum | reverse complement strand
TGCCGTAACCCTCTCAACTTTCTTGCACATGCTATGTGGATGAAATGATGATATCATGCCAACTTTCAACCTTTTCAGAGTTCATTTGAAATGCTTTTCAATTTTAGGGTCTTATAGCTCAAAATAATTAGTAAATGCATGAAAAATAACAAATGAAGTCAGAAAGGATTGAAAAATGATGATGTGGCTTTGAATGGTGCATTTTGAACACACAAAAAGTCAGGAGTTCAAATAAGTTTTAAAAAATGAAATCCCTTTGTAACAGACGAGTTTCCGGATGAAATCCTGATACTTTGAAAGATATTGTCCGTTTTGTACACGAAGTGCATCCAGTTTATGCCGTAACCCTCTCAACTTTCTTGCACATGCTATGTGGATGAAATGATGATATCATGCCAATTTTCAACCTTTTCAGAGTTCATTTGAAATGCTCCTCAATTTTAGGGTCTTATAGCTCAAAATAATTAGTAAATGCATGAAAAATAACAAATGAAGTCAGAAAGGATTGACAAATGATGATGTGGCTTTGAATGGTGCATTTTGAACACACAAAAAGTTAGGAGTTCAAATAAGTTTTAAAAAATGAAATCCCTTTGTAACAGACGAGTTTCCGAATGAAATCCTGATACTTTGAAAGAGATTGTCCGTTTTGTACACGAAGTGCATCCAGTTTATGCCGTAACCCTCTCAACTTTCTTGCACATGCTATGTGGATGAAATGATGATATCATGCCAACTTTCAACCTTTTCAGAGTTCATTTGAAATGCTTCTCAATTTTAGGGTCTTATAGCTCAAAATAATTAGTAAATGCATGAAAAATAACAAATGAAGTCAGAAAGGATTGAAAAATGATGGCGTGGCTTTGAATGGTGCATTTTGAACACACAAAAAGTCAGGAGTTCAAATAAGTTTTAAAAAATGAAATCCCTTTGTAACAGACGAGTTTCCGGATGAAATCCTGATACTTTGGAAGAGATT
>NW_025230141.1:660-5305 GCF_018294505.1 Triticum aestivum | reverse complement strand
AGATTGTCCGTTTTGTACACGAAGTGCATCCAGTTTTTGCCGTAACCCTCTCAACTTTCTTGCACATGCTATGTGGATGAAATGATGATAACATGCCAACTTTCAACCTTTTCAGAGTTCATTTGAAATGCTTTTCAATTTTAGGGTCTTATAGCTCAAAATAATTAGTAAATGCATGAAAAATAACAAATGAAGTCAGGAAGGATTGAAAAATGATGATGTGGCTTTGAATGGTGCATTTTGAACACACACAAAGTCAGGAGTTCAAATAAGTTTTAAAAAATGAAATCCCTTTGTAACAGACGAGTTTCCGGATGAAATCCTGATACTTTGAAAGATATTGTCCGTTTTATACACGAAGTGCATCCAGTTTACGCCGTAACCCTCTCAACTTTCTTGCACATGCTATGTGGATGAAATGATGATATCATGCCAACTTTCAACCTTTTCAGAGTTCATTTGAAATGCTTTTCAATTTTAGGGTCTTATAGCTCAAAATAATTAGTAAATGCGTGAAAAATAACAAATGAAGTCAGAAAGGATTGAAAAATGATGATGTGGCTTTGAATGGTGCATTTTGAACACACACAAAGTCAGGAGTTCAAATAAGTTTAAAAAAATGAAATCCCTTTGTAACAGACGAGTTTCCGGATGAAATCCTGATACTTTGAAAGAGATTGTCCGTTTTGTACACGAAGTGCATCCAGTTTTTGCCGTAACCCTCTCAACTTTCTTGCACATGCTATGTGGATGAAATGATGATATCATGCCAACTTTCAACCTTTTCGGAGTTCATTTGAAATGCTTTTCAATTTTAGGGTCTTATAGCTCAAAATAATTAGTAAATGCATGAAAAATAACAAATGAAGTCAGAAAGGATTGAAAAATGATGATGTGGCTTTGAATGGTGCATTTTGAACACACAAAAAGTCAGGAGTTCAAATAAGTTTTAAAAAATGAAATCCCTTTGTAACAGACGAGTTTCCGTATGAAATCCTCATAGTTTGGAAGAGATTGTCCGTTTTGTACACGAAGTGCATCCAGTTTTTGCCGTACCCCTCTCAACTTTCTTGCACATGCTATGTGGATGAAATGATGATACCATGCCAACTTTCAACCTTTTCAGAGTTCATTTGAAATGCTTTTCAATTTTAGGGTCTTATAGCTGAAAATAATTAGTAAATGCATGAAAAAAACAAATGAAGTCAGAAAGGATTGAAAAACGATGATGTGGCTTTGAATGGTGCATTTTGAACTCACAAAAAGTCAGGAGTTCAAATAAGTTTAAAAAAATGAAATCCCTTTCTAACAGACGAGTTTCCGTATGAAATCCTGATACTTTGAAAGAGATTGTCCGTTTTATACACGAAGTGCATCCAGTTTTTGCCGTAACCCTCTCAACTTTCTTGCACATGGTATGTGGATGAAATGATAATACCATGCCAACTTTCAACCTTTTCAGACTTCATTTGAAATGCTTTTCAATTTTAGGGTCTTATAGCTCAAAATAATTAGTAAATGCATGAAAAATAACAAATGAAGTCAGAAAGGATTGAAAAATGATGATGTGGCTTTGAATGGTGCATTTTGAACACACAAAAAGTCAGGAGTTCAAATAAGTTTTAAAAAATGAAATCCCTTTGTAACAGACGAGTTTCCGTATGAAATCCTGATACTTTGAAAGAGATTGTCCGTTTTCTACACGAAGTGCATCCAGTTTTTGCCGTAACCCTCTCAACTTTCTTGCACATGCTATGTGGATGAAATGATGATACCATGCCAACTTTCAACCTTTTCAGAGTTCATTTGAAATGCTTTTCAATTTTAGGGTCTTATAGCTCAAAATAATTAGTAAATGCATGAAAAATAACAAATGAAGTCAGAAAGGATTGAAAAATGATGATGTGGCTTTGAATGGTGCATTTTGAACACACAAAAAGTCAGGAGTTCAAATAAGTTTTAGAAAATGAAATCCCTTTGTAACAGACGAGTTTCCGGATGAAATCCTGATACTTTGAAAGAGATTGTCCGTTTTGTACACGAAGTGCATCCAGTTTTTGCCGTAACCCTCTCAACTTTCTTGCACATGCTATGTGGATGAAATGATGATATCATGCCAACTTTCAACCTTTTCAGAGTTCATTTGAAATGCTTTTCAATTTTAGGGTCTTATAGCTCAAAATAATTAGTAAATGCATGAAAAATAACAAATGAAGTCAGAAAGGATTGAAAAATGATGATGTGGCTTTGAATGGTGCATTTTGAACACACAAAAAGTCAGGAGTTCAAATAAGGTTTAAAAAACGAAATCCCTTTGTAACAGACGAGTTTCCGGATGAAATCCTGATACTTTGAAAGAGATTGTCCGTTTTGTACACGAAGTGCATCCAGTTTTTGCCGTAACCCTCTCAACTTTCTTGCACATGATATGTGGATGAAATGATGATATCATGCCAACTTTCAACCTTTTCAGAGTTCATTTGAAATGCTTTTCAATTTTAGGGTCTTATAGCTCAAAATAATTAGTAAATGCGTGAAAAATAACAAATGAAGTCAGAAAGGATTGAAAAATGATGATGTGGCTTTAAATGGTGCATTTTGAACACACAAAAAGTCAGGAGTACAAATAAGGTTTAAAAAATGAAATCCCTTTGTAACAGACGAGTTTCCGGATGAAATCCTGATACTTTGAAAGAGATTGTCCGTTTTGTACACGAAGTGCATCCAGTTTTTGCCGTAACCCTCTCAACTTTCTTGCACATGCTCTGTGGATGAAATGATGATATCATGCCAACTTTCAACCTTTTCAGAGTTCATTTGAAATGCTTTTCAATTTTAGGGTCTTATAGCTCAAAATAATTAGTAAATGCGTGAAAAATAACAAATGAAGTCAGAAAGGATTGAAAAATGATGATGTGGCTTTGAATGGTGCATTTTGAACACACAAAATGTCAGGAGTTCAAATAAGGTTTAAAAATGAAATCCCTTTCTAAAGACGAGTTTCCGGATGAAATCCTGATACTTTGAAAGAGATTGTCCGTTTTGTACACGAAGTGCATCCAGTTTTTGCCGTAACCCTCTCAACTTTCTTGCACATGCTATGTGGATGAAATGATGATATCATGCCAATTTTCAACCTTTTCAGAGTTCATTTGAAATGCTTTTCAATTTTAGGGTCTTATAGCTCAAAATAATTAGTAAATGCATGAAAAATAACAAATGAAGTCAGAAAGGATTGAAAAATGATGATGTGGCTTTGAATGGTGCATTTTGAACACACACAAAGTCAGGAGTTCAAATAAGTTTTAAAAAATGAAATCCCTTTGTAACAGACGAGTTTCCGGATGAAATCCTGATACTTTGAAAGATATTGTCCGTTTTGTACACGAAGTGCATCCAGTTTATGCCGTAACCCTCTCAACTTTCTTGCACATGCTATGTGGATGAAATGATGATATCATGCCAACTTTCAACCTTTTCAGAGTTCATTTGAAATGCTTTTCAATTTTAGGGTCTTATAGCTGAAAATAATTAGTAAATGCATGAAAAATAACAAATGAAGTCAGAAAGGATTGAAAAATGATGATGTGGCTTTGAATGGTGCATTTTGAACACACACAAAGTCAGGAGTTCAAATAAGTTTTAAAAAATGAAATCCCTTTGTAAATGCATGAAGAATAACAAATGAAGTCAGAAAGGATTGACAAATGATGACGTGGCTTTGAATGGTGCATTTTGAACACACAAAAAGTCAGGAGTTCAAATAAGTTTAAAAAAAATGAAATCCCTTTGTAACAGACGAGTTTCCGGATGAAATCCTGATACTTTGAAAGATATTGTCCGTTTTATACACGAAGTGCATCCAGTTTTTGCCGTAACCCTCTCAACTTTCTTGCACATGCTATGTGGATGAAATGATGATATCATGCCAACTTTCAACCTTTTCAGAGTTCATTTGAAATGCTTTTCAATTTTAGGGTCTTATAGCTCAAAATAATTAGTAAATGCATGAAAAATAACAAATGAAGTCAGAAAGGATTGAAAAATGTTGATGTGGCTTTGAATGGTGCATTTTGAACACACAAAAAGTCAGGAGTTCAAATAAGTTTTAAAAAATGAAATCCCTTTGTAACAGACGAGTTTCCGGATGAAATCCTGATACTTTGAAAGATATTGTCCGTTTTATACACGAAGTGCATCCAGTTTTTGCCGTAACCCTCTCAACTTTCTTGCACATGCTATGTGGATGAAATGATGATATCATGCCAACTTTCAACCTTTTCAGAGTTCATTTGAAATGCTTTTCAATTTTAGGGTCTTATAGCTCAAAATAATTAGTAAATGCATGAAAAATAACAAATGAAGTCAGAAAGGATTGAAAAATGATGACGTGGCTTTGAATGCTGCATTTTGACACACACAAAGTCAGGAGTTCAAATAAGTTTTAAAAAATGAAATCCCTTTGTAACAGACGAGTTCCGGATGAAATCCTGATACTTTTAAAGAGATTGTCCGTTTTGTACACGAAGTGCATCCAGTTTTTGCCGTAACCCTCTCAACTTTCTTGCACATGCTATGTGGATGAAATGATGATATCATGCCAACTTTCAACCTTTTCAGAGTTCATTTGAAATGCTTTTCAATT
>NW_025230141.1:0-518 GCF_018294505.1 Triticum aestivum | reverse complement strand
ATTCAGGAGTTCAAATAAGTTTTAAAAAATGAAGGCCCTTTGTAACAGACGAGTTTCGGGATGAAATCCTGATACTTTGAAAGATATTGTCCGTTTTATACACGAAGTGCATACAGTTTATGCCGCAACCCTCTCAACTTTCTTGCACATGCTATGTGGATGAAATGATGATATCATGCCAATTTTCAACCTTTTCAGAGTTCATTTGAAATGCTTTTCAATTTTAGGATCTTATAGCTCAAAATAATTAGTAAATGCATGAAAAATAACAAATGAAGTCAGAAAGGATTGACAAATGATGATGTGGCTTTGAATGGTGCATTTTGAACACACAAAAAGTTAGGAGTTCAAATAAGTTTTAAAAAATGAAATCCCTTTGTAACAGACGAGTTTCCGGATGAAATCCTGATACTTTGGAAGAGATTGTCCGTTTTGTACACGAAGTGCATCCAGTTTATGCCGTAACCCTCTCAACTTTCTTGCACATGCTATGTGGATGAAATGATGATATCATGCCA
>NW_025230140.1:15274-16259 GCF_018294505.1 Triticum aestivum | reverse complement strand
CTCTGGCCTGAGGAGACACTTCAGAATGACCTTGAGTCGCTGATGGCCCGCTTGAACACAATCCCTGGTCGAGTGCAGGAGTGGAAGAAGTCCTCGGCTCGGTGTGGTGCAGATGTCGCTCTGTGTCTGGCCCGAGTCCACTGCAAAGATGCGCGAGAAGAGAAGCTGGCGGCCCTTCGGGTGGCCAATACCAAGAAGCACGACTTCAGGTCCTTTATGGAAACTTTCCTTGCAGCTGCCACTCGGATCGCCGACGGAATTGACCTTGATGAATTCGTTGCACCTTCCAGCCCTCCACAGGAGGGGTAAAAAACTTCTTCTGGCTCGATACTTTTAAATTTGCCTCGGTATGCCGAGTGGAATTGTAACCGACAAACCTTAACGGGCTTGATGCCTGAGCACTTTCGGTTCCTTTAGATGCCGATTCAAACTTGAATTTGGTGCTTGAATACGATTGCCTTCGGCTCGAAATGTCTTTTGCAGGTTCAAAGCAAGGCGCCTTTATTGCAATCGACTTATCATGCGGTCCACTTAGGCGAGCACTGGGCCGCAGCTAAACCTCCGAGTGGAAGTCAGGCTTACCACTCGGTAGGATTTTTATAACTTAGGCGAGCACATGGCTGCAGCTAAGCCCCGAGTGAGAGGGTTGCTCTTCACTCGGTGGAATTTTTATAACTTAGGCGAGTGCTTGGACTGCAGCTAAGCCTCCGAGTGAGAGGGTTGCTCTTCACTCGATAGGATTTTTACAACTTAGGCGAGTGCTTGGACTGCAGCTAAGCCCCCGAGTGAGAGGGTTGCTCTTCACTCGGTAGGATTTTTATAACTTAGGCGAGTCCTTGGACTGCAGCTAAGCCTCCGAGTGAGAGGGTTGCTCTTCACTCGGTAGGATTTTTACAACTTAGGCGAGTGCTTGGACTGCAGCTAAGCCCCCGAGTGAGAGGGTTGCTCTTCACTCGGTAGGATTTTTACAACTTAGGCGAGTCCT
>NW_025230140.1:0-7296 GCF_018294505.1 Triticum aestivum | reverse complement strand
TCTGGGTTGCTTATATCAGTTCATAGACAAGTGAAAGTGGATACTCTAAAATACGCAAGATAAGCGTGGGTGCTATGGATGGCGTTCTCGTAGGGAGACGGGAGCGGATCCATAGTGGTGTATTGATATGGTGAATATGTGGACTCGTGTGCGCCACCTCAAAAAAAGTTACTCGCAGTCGTAGTTCAGGATAGCCACCGAGTCAAAGCTGGCTTGCTGCAGTTAAACCCCACCATCCCTTTGTTGATAATGATGCATATGTAGATAGTTCTGATGTAAGTCTTGCTGGGTACATTTGTACTCACGTTTGCCTATTTTATGTTTTTGCAGAGAGACTTCAGTCTCACTAGTATTTCCGCGTGGTCTTCGACGTTTAGCTAGATACCTCAGCTACGATCTTGTGCCCTCGGCAGGATCTGATAGATAGTCAGGCTTCTCAGCCTTTTTCATTTATAGATGTCTGTACTCAGACATGATAGCTTCCGCTTGTGCTATGACTTGTATGCTCTGAGTGTTGGGTCATGAGACCCATGTTTGTAATATCTCGCTCCTCGAAGCCTATTGAATAAACTACTTGAGTCGTAGAGTCATTTTGTGATGCCATGTTGTAATGCACATATCGAGCATATTGTGTGTATGTTATTGAAATGCTTGGTATGTGTGGGATCTGACCATCTAGTTGTTTATCTTTAGTAGCCTCTCTTACCGGGAAATGTCTCCTAGTGTTTCCACTGAGCCATGGTAGCTTGCTACTGCTCCGGAACACTTAGGCTGGCCGGCATGTGTCCTTCTTCGTTCCTGTGTCTGTCCCTTCGGGGAAATGTCACGTGATGAATACCGGAGTCCGGTTAGCCTGCTACAGCCCGGTTCACCGGAGTCCTGCTAGCCAAGTGCTACAGCCTGGATTCACTCGCTGATGACCGACACGTTCGATGCTGGGTCATGGATGCCTGTCCCTATAAGTTTGTGCCACTTTGGGTTTACGACTAGCCATGTCAGCCCGGGCTCCTTATCATATGGATGCTAGCGACACTGTCATATACGTGTGCCAAAAGGCGCAAACGGTCCCGGGCAAAGGTAAGGCGACACCCGTGGGAATACCGTGTGTGAGGCCGCAAAGTGATATGAGGTGTTACATGCTAGATCGATGTGGCATTGAGGCGGGGTCCTGACAGCGTTGGTATCAGAGCTTGACTGCCTGTAGGATTACCAAGCCAAACTGGTCGAAGTTGAGTTTAGAAATTCTTTAGTTATATAAGGGAATTGATTGTGGGATGGAACGTAAGGCTCTTTTTACTCCTTATACCTCATGCCCTTCTGATCTGAGTCATCTTATCTTTCCTGCGGGGATTAAGAACTAGGCTATCTCTTCTTTCTATTAGGATCACGTGTTACTAATCAGTAGACTTATAAGATTGTTGGATTTAAGTCTCAGTTCAGTTCCTACTACTTCCGTATGTTAATTGTTGATCTCGGAACCTTGATATTGTGCTTCTGAGTGGTTATGCCACCATTTTTGTGATTGTCTCAAATCTTTTTGAGCAATTATAGCCGTTATGCTGTCCGAGTCATCCCAGGTTTCTAAATAGTCCGATGCATTTGCAAATCCCTTCCTTCTGTTTCCGATGTTCCCATTGGCCAGATTAACCACACTAATCGGTGTGTTGAGGTAATTATTGCCTCGACATATATGTTGGAATTATTATTATGACCCTAAGTGCTTAGGGGATCATCTAGTGGTCTAGCCATGATTTGTGTCCTAGTGTGAAGATTCTGGCCTTTATTCTCGGAAGCATCCCGTGATGCTACTTAGTAGTAGGTATTCTACTCCTGGGTTCTGAACCCGAGATTCACTCTACCTACTTCATGTTGATAGTAATTGCTAGTGCCTTTAGGATATTAGTAACCTTTGCGATAGTCCTTGAAGTCCGTGGTATCTTCTTCTTCCAAATACCATGAACTACTTATGGCAGATGTTTATTGGATCAAAAAAAAATCACAATTAGAGTACTCTTGAGGAGTTCTCCATTCATAAATCGTGACTCTGCCAGTTCTACCTTTCTGCATGGGTTATCCGGAAGAAATATATTGAACTTGGTTCGACATACTAATCTATGCATCCACAACTCAGAAAATTATATGTTCCTTTGAGTTTTTCTCCTTAGTTGCATTCTGACCCTCGTCTATCAATTGATAGTCAAGAGTATGCGTGCGTTCATTTATCGATGCCTATTACTCTTGTGGTCCGTCAAGCCATTCTGTCCTGAATGACTTGGAGAAACAAACTCCAGTACCTCATCCATATCTAGGATTGGGTCAAAGTAGTTGTATTCCGCAGATCAAATGCCAATCCAGCTTTTGGTTCTGTTCTACCTTGGAGTATTACCCCCTTTATGTCAGAATTGTCATGAGAACTGCACCAACTCTCATGAATTTTGACGTAGTGATACTTCTCACCATCATTAGTCATTCCTCGGCCCTCGTGTTGATGCAACCGGAATACCGACAAATGAATTGTGATGTGTGAAATCAATACTCCCAGCAACTTCGTTGCTTGGTAGTTAAAGGATAATAGTTTCATTCTTAGCGTGTTGGTTTTTGAATCATCCTTCTAAGACTGATCGTGCTACCTAGTCCTTATTTCGGTGCACCCTTCGATTGATGAGTTAGGATCTTGTCAAGTCCTCACTCATTTGATCATATCGTCTTGCCCTCAAAAGCGAGATTGTTCTCGAGCTTAGTAACATACCGGTGGTTCGTGATTTTCCGAATATCTTCTCGGAAGTATTACCAGGTTGTTCCCTGACTGTTATGTTGAGCTCGTGATCAAGTTGGTTTCTTGTGAACCACCTTCTCTCCAAGAATCGGTGTTAGATATCCCTGAGCTAGTTGGTTAAGCTAGACAACAACTTGGAGAGTTGGAAGATAAAAGCTTGCCTGACTTAGTTCGTTCGAAAGGGATATTCTTGTGTAGTGTGTGTTGAAGAAAGATGATATCTTCATCGATTGGTCCTTGTGATCAGTTGCTGGACCTATTGTCTTATCAATCCTTTGATTTGAGTGTGGGCTATCGTCAAATCAAATCAGTACCAACGATGCTCGTAATGTTGTCTTATTCGTGGTTGATCCCCCGAGCATGCACCATTACATCTTTGGTCTGACCAATGCTATCACCGTGTTCACTTAACTATGGAATTCCTTTTAAAAGGAAACCTAGATGAATTGTTGTTGAGCCCATTGACAACATCCTTATCTCCTCCATGATTTTGTTGAACATTAAGCTAGTGTTGGAAACTTTTGAAAGCATTTGTTCATGCTAGCTCATGAAGCATATGTTTGGATGAAGGTAGTGACTTCCTTTAATTCATGTGCATCTGATGCAAGTTGCCGCCGTGGATTCGAGAAAGTCAATGTTGCTTTCTTTGGAATCATTTCAAATCAGTCATGCACACGTGCGAAGAATTCTGTAGTTTGAAGACTTGCAACCTTCAATCTATATGTATCCCTAGCACACCAAGCCACTGATTGATTTGTTCAAGGAGAAGGAGTTCCTTCATAAGAGCTAATCCGGACTTATGTAAGGACTTCGATACCCTCGTTGATGGTTCCCCCTCCTGAACTCGGTAGTGTTTTATTATAAGACTACTTTGTGGTCATGCTTGTCTTGGACAACGTGTTCACATGTTTGTAGCAGAACCAGCTCATGTTTTGGAGCTTGCTATCGTAGTTCATCTCCCGAGAATCCCGCAACGTCATCTCGTCGATTTGTGTTGCAAACTTCCGTTTTTCTTCCTAGACTCGATGAGTCTGGAATATCCTGACACCAACCAGATCTGAATCTCAGGCAGATATGATGGTTGGAATATTTCCCAAGAATTATAATATTGGTCGCGCGATAACCGGTAAAGTGGATGTCGTGGCCAACACACCCAGCCGGAAGACCTGTTATTATAATATCTTGATTGATGAAGTTGGCCACCTCCCCATAGGGATTTCATAGGGTTTACTCCCTAGTTGCCCCTATGGATTTCTGAGATCCCGAAGTCTGACCTTTTTACTTGATGTTCTAGATATCAAACCATATCTATGAATGGGTTACACTAGCACATCAAGGAGAACATTAGAAGCGGAGTGCTAAATGTCTCTCGGTCGATCATCCAGATTTTATTTCCTTGGCCTCGCTAAGGTGAAATCTGAGAAGGTGTTATCTTCCTTGCATCTGCATCCTCCATCACCCTTCAACATGGTAGTAAGTTGTGTTACCGGACCCTTGACACGGATGTTGGTAAAACCTTGATGATTATGGAATTGCTCAAGTTCTTGAGAGCACGCGCAAGTGCTAGGTTTGATCGTCGGCATTAACTGTATAGCGCTCTCAGTTTCCTCGGTTATGCTATAACCATTCCAATAGTGGAATAACTCTTTATTGTTGAGCCTCTCCCCAGTTACCAGAATCATTCCCAGCATTTGCATTTTGTTCCCAGCTTGCACCGCCAATGTGTCATTCTACCATGGGTCTCTTCCATTTCTGGTGATAAGCAAATTCATCCATTACGTTGTCTTCAACAAGGTAATCCACATCATCCAAGTTTGAGTATGCCATTCTACCGACCCCCTCCAAACGATCGCTCGAGAATTGTCTTAGGCTGGTTTAAAGAGTTTCAATGATCTCTGAATCAAAAGTAATTCTTTTTGCCACTTAAGGGAATATCTCTACGAGTCACCTTCCCTAAGGTGTATCGTTATGGTATCATGGCAACTCAACTCCTCGCTACGTTGACAATCGTTTACCACCTTCTTAAGCGTGAAATTGTTGTCTACCTAGTGAACCTTCGTCATCCGTTTCTTTCCACCCCTCTTGATGTGTATCTCGTGTCTCAACCCGAGAGATGGTCCTATGTCTCATTCCGTGAGTTGTTCGATCTTCGAGAAGATCGACCCTTCTAGAGTCTCCTTCTTCCCTCCATGTCATGTTGACAGGATTTCTCAGAGCAGGACTTCAAGACAATGATGGTGTTCAAATCAACGTTCATTTGAAGTGCACCCTGGATCATGAAGATTATACTAGTTTGCGTTTTCCCTTCGTCTTACCCTACCCTTGAATCTCGGGTCGAGATTCTTGTTTAGTGGGGGTGAGTTGTCACATCCCTAGTTCTGGCCTGTCCTATGCCTGCTTCCATCTGAGCATCATGTTTAAATTTTTGAAACCTGAACTGAGGAATTTTGGAAGCCTCAAAAACTTAAATAAAAGAAGGGCAAAAACCCTAAAAATCTCATTCATTGCTCCAAAATGCTCTTCTTAAATGTTTGATAATTTTGGTAAGGGTTCTGGTCCCAACCAAAATATTGAACATTTTTAAGGATTTATTTTTGGGACTTTGAATTTAAATCATTAGCTATTTGAATTTGAATTATATTCATATAACTAGAATATAATTTCAAATACCCCTGAAATATTTTATGAGCTTTTGGAAAAGTCCATATAGCAAAATAAAAATATTCAGAGGAGCTTTTGGCATTGTTTGAATTATTTTAAATTCAAAACAGTGGCCAAAGATTAAATAAAAATAAAACAAACAGAACAAAATAGAAAACAATAAATAAAAGCAGAGAGAGAGAACTTACCTCAGCTTACCTGGCAGCCCACCCGCAGCCCAACACTGTGCAGCCCAGCAGCGGCCCAGCCCACCGCTACCCCCTCCCTGTCGCCTTCCTCCTCGCGCCAGTAGGCAGAGGAGGGACACGGCGCGCGCGCCCGAGCTCGCCACGCCACCACCCTGCTCGTCTGCATCGCCTGGCCACCGCGACGCCGCGCGTCATCTCCTCGGCGCCGCCCCGACCCCCTGGACCCCCTCGCTCTCTCCCTCTCCCTTGTTTCTCTCCTCTGCTTCCTCTCTCTCACTCGCCCGAGCGCAGCCGCAGCCGCGCCACCGTAACGCCGCGGCCACCGTCTCCCCCTCGACCCCTCGCTGTGCTTGCGAGCTCCGCCTCGACCCCCTCTTCCTCCCCACCGATCCACGGCCCTCCGGAAGCCCTGCATCGCCGCCCACGTCGCCGTTCCCCTCCTCGGCCACCGGAGATCGTCGCCGTCGATTCGCTGCACTCCGGCCGCCCCCGAGCCCACTAACCCTCCCTACAGCTCCGCGGTGAGCCTCCGTGCAGAACCCCTCTCTCTCCCCTCGCGTTTGCGAGCTCTAGGCCATAGCTCCGCCGCGGCCGAACTCCGGCCGCCGCTGACCTCGTCACCGCCGTCACTACAGCCGCTTGAGCTCGTCTCGGAGCGTGTCACCGCACTCAGGAAGCCACCAGGAGTCTAACGCCTATCCTAACTCGCCCTCCCGTGCACCACAGCGCCAGCCCCGCACTCACCGAACTCCGGCGCCGCCGCGAGCTCCGTTCCGACGAGCTCCGTCGACCCCACGACCTCCCACTCGGTCCTCTGGATGCGCGGGAGCAAGGGCCATCCCCTGGTGCCCTCAGCACGCCAAACTGACGCCTCTAGCGCAAGTCCGGCGTGCCCCGCCGTGTTCTGTGGTCACCGGCGACTCATCGCCGGCGTATCTGACGTGGCGTCGTCATTAGCGCTAATGACCCCACTAACTAACCCCCCAGAGCCACTGACAGCCGGGCCCCACGGCCTAACTAACCGGCTAACTAAAATAGATTAAGTTTAATCTAATTGCAGTGGCCCCACGTGTCGGTGTTGACCTCGCTGACGTGGCCTTTGACCGGCCCCACATGTCTGTGACTCCAGCCAGCACTGTGTCACTGACGTGTGGCCCCCACATGTCAGGTTTGACCCGAGCCAGCCCAGTTGACTGCTGACGTCATAGTGACGTGGTGCTGACGCCATAATTCATTTTCTGGAATTATTCTAATTCTAAATATTCAGGAAATATCAGAAAATGCCCTAAACTTCAATAATTCATAGAAAATTAACCGTAACTCCAAATTAAATAATTTATATATGAAAAATTATCAGAAAAATTCAAGGAATCCATCTGTACCATTTTCATGCATGTTAGAACAACTTATAGCTGCTGTTTAGCACAAATCAAATAAAGGGCATTTAAATAATCACATATGGAGTTTGAATTTGAATCTTGTATTCAAACCAACTTCATTTAATCTGTTGCTAGTTGCATTGGCTCAAAACACATTCATTTTGCCATGTCATGATCATGCATCATATTGTGCATTGCATTGATTGTGTTCCCTTCTGTGTTGCCGGTATTTGTCCCCTCTCGATAGACGTGATACCGATGATGTGATCGTTGACACTGATGAAGACTCAAT
>NW_025230139.1:14320-16259 GCF_018294505.1 Triticum aestivum | reverse complement strand
CCACTTGATGTATGTTTTGGTGATCAACTTGCGGGTTCCGCCCATGAACCTATGCATAGGGGTTGACACATCTTTTCGTCTTGACTCTCCGGTAGAAACTTTGGGGCACTCTTTGAGGTTCTATGTGTTGGTTGAATAGATGAATCTGAGATTGTGTGATGCATATTGTATAATCATACCCACGGATACTTGAGGTGGCATTGGAGTATCAAGGTGACATTAGGGTTTTGGTTGATTTGTGTCTTAAGGTGTTATTCTAGTATGAACTCTAGGGCTGTTTGTGACACTTATAGGAATAGCCCAACGGATTGATTGCAAATAATAACTTTGAGGTGGTTTCGTACCCTACCATAATCTATTCGTTTGTTCTCCACTATTAGTGGCTTTGGAGTGAATCTTTGTTGCATGTTGAGGGATAGTTATGTGATCCAATTATGTTATTATTGTTGAGAGGACTTGCACTAGTGAAAGTATGAACCCTAGGCCTTGTTTCAACGCATTGCAATACCATTTGTGCTCACTTTTATCATTAGTACCTTGCTGTTTTTATATTTTCAGATTACAAAAACCATTATCTACCATCCATATACCACTTGTATCACCATCTCTTCGCCGAACTAGTACACCTATACAATTTACCATTGTATTGGGTGTGTTGGGGACACAAGAGACTCTTTGTTATTTGGTTGCAGGGTTTCTTGACAGAGACCATCTTCATACTACGCCTCCCACGGATTGATAAACCTTAGGTGATCCACTTGAGGGAAATTTGCTACTGTCCTACAAACCTCTGCACTTGGAGGCCCAACAACGTCTACAAGAAGAAGGTTTTTTAGTAGACATCAAGCTCTTTTATGGCGCCGTTGCTAGGGAGGCGAGTGCTTGAAGGTATATCTTTAGATCTTGCAGTCGAGTCTTTTAGTTTCTTGTTTTATCACTAGTTTAGTTTGTAAAAGAAAATTACAAAAAATATGGAATTAAGGGTACCTCATATGCTTCATATTTTTAATATGTATAATGAAAATAAGGATTCCGATAATTGTGCTCAAGTGCTAGAAGAAGAATGCATTGTAATGTTTGGCACTAAATATTTCAATGATGAGCATGATTGCAATGTTGTTAGTATGAATTCCTTGGATATCTATGATGCTAATGATATGCAAAGCCAAAAGCTCGGGGATGCTATGTTTTATGAAGATGATATTTTTTGTCCCCCAAGTTTTGATGAGAAATTTATTGTGATGAAAGCATGCCTCCTATTTATGATGATTATAATTATAAAAGTGGATTTGGAGAGTTCATGACTTTATTTAGTAATGATTCCACTATTTCGGAAGAGGTTCCAATTGATTATGAGAACAAAGTTGCTACCTGTGATGATTATTGTGATGACATGTATGCTATAAAGATTTATGATAACCATGAAACTTGTCATCATGATTTTATTTTTCAATTGATTATGCCTCACATGATAGTTATTTTGTTGAGTTTGCTCCCACTACTATTCATGAGAAGAATTTTGCTTATTTGGAGAGTAAGAAAATTTCTATGCTTGTAGATCATGAAAAGAATGCTTTATGTGATAGTTATATTGTTGAATTCATTCATGATGCTACTGAAAATTATTACGAGGGAGGAATATATGCTTGTAGGAATTGCAATAATATCAAGTTTCCTCTCTGTGTGCTTAAAGTTTTGAAGTTATGCTTGTTTTACCTTCCTATGCAAGTTGATTCTTGTTCCCACAAGTTGTTTGCTCACATCCCAATGAATAGGAAGTGGGTTAGACTTAAATGTGCTAGTCATATTGTTCATGATGCTCTCTTTATGTTACAATTCTTATCTTTTATGTGAGCATCATTGAAATCATCATGCCTAGCTAGGGGCATTAAATGATAGCGCTTGTTGGGAGGCAACCCAACTTTATTTTTGTTCCTTG
>NW_025230139.1:13085-14310 GCF_018294505.1 Triticum aestivum | reverse complement strand
CCCCCTGCCTCGTGGATAGCACGGAGGTCCACCGACATACTTCTTCCTCCCATATATAGTTATATACCCATATACCCTAAAAACTTCGGGGAGCACAATAGATCGGGAGTTCCGCCACCAGAAGCCTCCGTAGGCACTGAAAGCCAATCTAGACCCGTTCCGGGACCCCGCCGGAGGGGGAATCCTTCTCCGGTGGCCATCTTCATCATCCCGGTGCTCTCCATGACGAGGAGGGAGTAGTTCTCCCTCGTGTTGAGGGTATGTACCAGTAGCTATGTATTTGATCTCTCTCTCTCTCTCGTGTTCTTGAGGTAGCACGATCTTGATGTATCATGAGCTTTGCTATTATAGTTGGATCCTATGATGTTTCTCCCCCTCTAATCTCTTGTAATGTATTGAGTTTTCCCTTTGAAGTTATCTTATCGTATTGAGTCTTTAAGGATTTGAGAACACTTGATGTATGTCTTGCGTGGGATATCTGTGGTGACAATGGGGTATTCTATTGACCCACTTGATGTATGTTTTGGTGATCAACTTGCGGGTTCCGCCCATGAACCTATGCATAGGGGTTGACACATCTTTTCGTCTTGACTCTCCGGTAGAAACTTTGGGGCACTCTTTGAGGTTCTATGTGTTGGTTGAATAGATGAATCTGAGATTGTGTGATGCATATTGTATAATCATACCCACGGATACTTGAGGTGGCATTGGAGTATCAAGGTGACATTAGGGTTTTGGTTGATTTGTGTCTTAAGGTGTTATTCTAGTATGAACTCTAGGGCTGTTTGTGACACTTATAGGAATAGCCCAACGGATTGATTGCAAATAATAACTTTGAGGTGGTTTCGTACCCTACCATAATCTATTCGTTTGTTCTCCACTATTAGTGGCTTTGGAGTGAATCTTTGTTGCATGTTGAGGGATAGTTATGTGATCCAATTATGTTATTATTGTTGAGAGGACTTGCACTAGTGAAAGTATGAACCCTAGGCCTTGTTTCAACGCATTGCAATACCATTTGTGCTCACTTTTATCATTAGTACCTTGCTGTTTTTATATTTTCAGATTACAAAAACCATTATCTACCATCCATATACCACTTGTATCACCATCTCTTCGCCGAACTAGTACACCTATACAATTTACCATTGTATTGGGTGTGTTGGGGACACAAGAGACTCTTTGTTATTTGGTTGCAGGGTTTCTTGACAGAGACCATCTTCAT
>NW_025230139.1:5070-11449 GCF_018294505.1 Triticum aestivum | reverse complement strand
CCCAAGGCACCCCAAGGTAATATTCAAGGACAACCAAGAGCCTAAGCTTGGGGATGCCCCGGAAGGCATCCCCTCTTTCGTCTTCGTTCATCTGTAACTTTACTTGGAGCTATATTTTTATTCGCCACATGATATGTGTTTTGCTTGGAGCATCATTTTATTTTATTTTGTTTTGATTGCTGTTTGAATAAAATACCAAGATATGAAATTATTAAATGTTAGAGAGTGTTCATATAGTAGCATAATTATTCGACTACTCATTGATCTTCACTTATATCTTTTGGAGTAGTTTGTCATTTGCTCTAGTGCTTCACTTATATCTTTCTAGAGCACGGTGGTGGTTTTATTTTATAGAAATAGATGAACTCTCATGCTTCACTTATATAATTTTGAGAGTCCTAAATAGCTTGGTAGTTTGCTTTGGTTATGAATTTAGACCTAATATGATGGGCATTCAAGATGGGTATAATAAAAACTTTCATATAAAGTGCATTGAATACTATGAGAAGTTTGATACTTGATAATTGTTTTGAGATGTGGAGATAGTGATATTAAAGTTGTGCTAGTTGAGTAGTTATGAATTTGAAAAATACTTGTGTTGAAGTTTGCAAGTCTCGTAGCATGCACGTATGGTAAACGTTGTGTAACAAATTTGAAACATGAGGTGTTATTTGATTGTCCTCCTTATGAGTGGCGGTCGGGGACGAACGATGGTATTTTCCTACTAATCTATCCCCCTAGGAGCATGCGCGTAATGCTTGGTTTTTGATGACTTGTAGATTTTTGCAAGAAGTATGTGAGTTCTTTATGACTAATGTTGACTCCATGGATTATATGCACTCTCACCCTTCCACCATTGCTACCCTCTCTAATTCCGCGCACCTTTCGCCGGTATTATAAACCCACCATATACCTTCCTCAAAACAGCCACCATACCTACCTATTATGGCATTTCCATAGCCATTCCGAGATATATTTCCATGCAACTTTCCACCGCTCCGTTTACTATGACACGCTCCATCATTGTCATATTGCTTTGCATGATCTTGTAGTTGACATTGTATTTGTGGCAAAGCCACCGTTCATAATTCTTTCATACATGTCACTCATGCATCATTGCACATCTCGGTACACCGCCGGAGGCATTCATATAGAATCATACTTTGTTCTAGTATCGAGTTGTATTCTTTCAGTTGTAAATAAATAGAAGTGTGATGATCATCATTACTAGAGCATTTTCCCAAAAAAGAGAAGAAAGGCCAAATAAAAAAAAGAAAGGCCAAATAAAAAATAAAAAAAGAAAGGCAAAAAAAGAAAAAAAGAAAGGCCAAATAAAAAAACGGGGTAATGCTA
Source organism: Triticum aestivum (assembly GCF_018294505.1). Taxonomy (NCBI): domain Eukaryota; kingdom Viridiplantae; phylum Streptophyta; class Magnoliopsida; order Poales; family Poaceae; genus Triticum; species Triticum aestivum. The sequence goes on along the minus strand of NW_025230139.1, from coordinate 10,096 downwards.
CTATCCTTTTACCACACTTGTGCTTCAAAGTAGCACCATGACCTTCATGATAGAGAGTCTCTTATGTTGTCACTTTCATATACTAGTGGGAATCTTTCATCATAGAACTTGGCTTCTATATTCTAATGATGGGCTTCCTCAAAATGCCCTAGGTCTTCGTGAGGAAGCGAGTTGGATGCACACCCACTAGTTTCTTTTGTTGAGCTTTCATACATTTATAGCTCTAGTGCATCTGTTGCATGGCAATCCCTACTCACTCACATTGATATCTATTAATGGGCATCTCCATAGCCCGTTGATACGCCTAGTTGAAGTGAGACTATCTTGTCCCTTTTTGTCTTCTCCACAACCACCATTCTTTTCCACCTATAGTGCTATATCCATGGCTCACGCTCATATATTGTGTGAAGATTGAACAAGTTTGAGAACATAAAAAGTATGAAACAATTGCTAGGCTTGTCATCGGGGTTGTGTATGATTTAAATACGTTGTGTGGTGAAGATGGAGCATAGCTAGACTATATGATTTTGTAGGGATAGCTTTCTTTGGCCATGTTATTTTGAGAAGACACAATTGCTTTGTTAGTATGCTTGAAGTATTATTATTTTTATGTCAATATTAAACTTTTGTCTTGAATCTTATGGATCTGAATATTCTTGCCACAATAAAGAGAACTACATGGATGAATATGTTAGGTAGAATTCCATATCAAAAATTCTGTTTTTATCATTTACCAACTCAAGGACGAGCAGGAATTAAGCTTGGGGATGCTGATACGTCTCCAACGTATCTACAATTTTTGATTGTTCCATGCTATTATATTATTTGTTTTGGATATTTATGGGCTTTATTATACACTTTTATATTATTTTTGGGACTAACCTATTGACCCAGAGCCCAGTGCTAGTTTACGTTTTTTCCTTGTTTTAGAGTGTCGCAGAAAAGGAAAATCAAATGGAGTCCAATTGACATGAAACTTCACAGAACTTATTTTTGGACCAACAGAAGCCCACGGAGAATCGGAGTTGGACCAGGAGAGTCCCGGGCTACCCATGAGGGTGGGGGCGCGCCCACCCCCCTGGACGCGCCCCCTACCTCGTGGATAGCCCGGAGGTCCATCGACGTACTTCTTACTCCCTTATATACCCATATACCCTTAAAACTTCGGGGAGCACAATAGATCGGGAGTTCCGCCACCAAAAGCCTCCGTAGCCACCTAAAGCCAATCTAGACCCATTCCGGCACCCTGCCGGAGGGGGAATCCTTCTCTGGTGGCCATCTTCATCATCTCGGTGCTCTCCATGATGAGGAGGGAGTAGTTCTCCCTCGGGGCTGAGGGTATGTACTAGTAGCTATGTGTTTGATCTCTCTCTCTCTCTCGTATTCTTGAGGTGGCACGATCTTGATGTATCGCGAGCTTTGCTATTATAGTTGGATCCTATGATGTTTCTCCCCCTCTACTCTCTTGTAATGTATTGAGTTTTCCTTTTGAAGTTATGTTATCGGATTGAGTCTTTAAGGATTTGAGAACACTTGATGTATGTCTTGCGTGGGATACCTGTGGGAAAAAACTTTGTATGTCTTGCGTGGGATTCCTTTGTTGTAGGAAAAAACTAGCTTTTCGCAAAATGACAACCATAGAGCCTTCACTAGCCATATATGCATATAGTTGTAGCTGTTACTTGTTCACTGCTCTATAGTGTTATCTTGCCAGCATATTCCATGTGCTGACCTACATAGGCTGCAACGTATTATGTTGCAGAGTTTTCAGACGAAGAGTAAGGTGCGCTAGGTCATTGTCATGCACTCAACTATGCCGTTGGAGTTGATGGACTCATTTACCCTTGAAGCTTCCGCAGTTATCTTATTTAGATGGCCTTCAGCCATATTATTGCAATAAGTACTCTCTTTGAGTCATTTGATGTAATAAGTGTGTGATTGCACTCTGTTATAAATCCTCGAGTACTGTGTGTGCCAGCATTACCGATCTAGGGATGACACTTATACATAGAGATTTGATCGTTTGAGGTCGGATCGCTACATATTCTTAGAGGCGAGACTAGGAATCGGATTTTACCGTTTATCATTCCACACGTGCATATGAGTTTTCCAGTGAATCACATGTTGCAGGATCATGACAGTTATAGCATAGAATATAAACTCTTAGTGAATGTAGAAATATTATAATACAATATTATTGCCTCTAGGGCATATTTCCAACATTAAGAACCAAGATTTAATTGAACCAATCAAAGTCAACAAGCTAACAAGATAAGCAACACTTGCACACAAACAAAATAAATACTTGCACCCAACTTGGCAAGGGGGTTGTCAAGTCCCTTGTGTTGCTAGTTACAAGGTTAAAAGTAAATAGATGGATAGATGAAGGCAAATGAAGAGGCAATTTTGTAGAAGAAAGTACTGATGGAGAATGGACCCGAAGGCCATAGGTTTACTATAGATATCTCTCTCAAAAGTAGGAAAATGGCATGGTAACAAATTACAGATGGGCAATTGACAAGAATAGCTATCTTTATGACCATGATCATTCATGGCATAATCTCATATAGGCATTTGCTACTCCCGCAGAAGTTGTTGGATTTCCCCAAAGAGGAATGAGGATGTAGCACAATAGTAGAAAGTATTTCCCTCGATTAAGAACCAAGGTTTATCGCAACAGTAGGAGGCAACAGACGTACAACGTTAACAACACCTGCACACAAACAAAATAATTGCTTGCACCCAAGAAAGGCAAGGGGGTCATCACCCCCTTGTTCTTGCTAGCCACAATTTTAAAAGCAAATAATAGTAAAGATAACAAAGGATAATAGTAACTAGGATAATGATAGCAATTGTAGGAACTAGTATATATATGAGGAATGGATCCAGGGGCCACAGGTTCACTAGATGCATCTCTCTCAAAAGAAGAACAATGAAGGGTAAATAAATTACTATTGGGCAATTGATAGAATTGTGCATAATTATGAAGATCATCCAAGGCATAATCATTATATAGTCATTACGTATGTGACAAGTAGATTGTTAATCCAATTGCATCTACTACTATTACTCCAACCCAAGACCGCTAACCAGCATGCATCTCGAAGTATTTAGTTCATACAAAGAGAGTAACACATTAAGCAAGATGACATAATGTAGACAGAATAAGATCAATCAGTATGACGAAACCCCGTTGTTTTACCCTTAGTAGTAACAATACAAATACATGCCCTTGTCCTTTCTGTCACTGGACAGGATCACCGCAATATTGAACCTACTACAAATCACCTCTCCCACCAAAGATAGATCAATCAAACTTGGCCAAAGTAGACCGATAGATCAAAGAGAAATACAAAGCTATAAAATTACACAATAATGAAGGCTCAAGAACTGTCACAACCCTAGAATATTGCTTGTAAATAGTTGCATCAGAGAGCATCGTGCATCATGTTTAAAATTTCTCCTAAATATGAAATGGGGATCCAGCAAACCCTAGCACCCCTTTGGAAAACAAGGATCAACTAAAAGTATTTTCAATGAACCCAAAATGTCCTTCAAAAAAGTTCTTCATTTTTTAAATGCGTGAAAACCACTACCAAAAATGGTGCACATTTTTCTAGGTCATTTCTAGATTTTTGAATTAAATCATAATGTATTTGAATTGGAGCATTTAATAATTATAAATATTTTAAATGCTCTAATAGTTCTGAAAACAATTTAGGGATTTTGGAAATAGTATAAAAGGTGCCCACAAATATTTCCAGGAGTTTTGGAAATGATTTAGTATTTTTACTAAATCAAAAACAGAAAAGAAAAATAGAAAAACAGAAAGAAATAATAGAGAGGGAGAGAAAGATAGGATCTCACCTGGGCCACTTACCTGGCGGCCCACTGGCTGGCCCAACCCAATTGGCCCGCGTGCCAGTTATCCCCTACCTCTACCAGTAGGCAAAGGCAGGACAGTGCACAATGCGCCCGAGATCGGCACACAACCATGGCGCGTGCTTGCGTCCCCACGCCAGCACGATGACGCGAAGGAGGCCCCGGTGCCGTCCCGATCGCTCCAACGCTCTCACTCGCCCCCTGCGCTCTCCCTCGCCCTCACGACGCCATGGCCGAGACCGCCGTGTGCATGCTGCCATCGTAGTCGCGTCCACAACTGCCCTAGCCTCCCCGTCGTGTCCACGAGCTCCGCCTCCGTCGCCTACGCCATCTCCACTGAGCTACGCGACCAGATGAGCCCCGAAGCATCGTCCCCGACCTCTTCTTCTTCCTCCGGCCGCCGAGATCACCAGTGAGCGCACATCATCTCCGACCCTTCCCCGAGCTCGCCAACCCGCTCAGCATGCTCACTTTGAGGCCAGAATTCTTTCCCCTAACCCCATGTTTGTTTGTGAGCTCTATCCGTCGAATCATCGGATAACGAAACACACCACCGCCTAAGCTCGCTAACGACGCTCTGGTGACCATTTGATCACCCCGACATTCCCAACGTACTCGCCACACTGCGTAATGCCTCGCTAGCGTCGAATTAAGTCAATTTCCCTCGAATAGGTGGTAATACTGGTGGCACGTCTTGTGGAAAGACGTCAGCAAACTCCTGCAAAATGTTAGTGACAGCAGGAGGCATAGAGGAAGGCACGTCCTCGAATGAAAATAATGCCTCTTTGCACACAAAAGCATAGCAAACCAATTTGCTAAAATCTAGATTATCAATATTAGATTTGGTGGCAAGTAAACATCCACTTTTCAATTTAATTTTAGATGCAACACGCGATGATGGTTTGATATTAGGCTTCATTTGTTTCTCAAATTCTTTTGCCACAATATGATTTTCACTCTTATTGTGCTCCAGTTTTGCTTTACTAGCTCTATCAATATCATCTTTCAAAATGTGTTCAGGAGTCATAGGAAGCAAAGTAACATGTTTATCCTTATGAACATGAGTATACTGATTGTTTCTACCATGGTGTACAATTTTTTAATCAAATTGCCATGGTCTACCAAGTAATAAGGAACATGCTTG
>NW_025230139.1:3699-4925 GCF_018294505.1 Triticum aestivum | reverse complement strand
TGGGTACCACATCACAATCAACATAATCAGCATATGTAGCAACAGTAAAATGTACACAAATAGTACGTGTTACCTTAACCTTGTCGCTGTTGTTGAACCATTTGATGTAGTAAGGATGCGGATGGGGTCTTGTGGTGAGAGACAACTTCTCTACCATCTCCATGCTAGCCAAGTTGTTGCAGCTCCCTCCATCAATGATAATGCGGACAGAACGCTCCTTCACAACTCCCTTTGCATAGAACAAATTGTGCCTTTGATTTTGCTTAGCTTGTGTTACCTGCACACTCAAAACATGTTGAGCAACTAAACTCTCATACCTGTCAGCATCTTCAGCAGCCATGTATTGCGTCTCATGTTCATAATCATCTCCAGCGTGTTCTTCACTTGCAATAAGAGCCAAAGTCTCCTCATCATAGTCACTAGCGGACTCATACCCACCATCCTCAGTAACAATCATCACACGCGGAGATGGACATTTGCTCGCATAATGACCTCCACCCTTGCAACGATGACATATAACCTCATGTGTTTTCCTTGTTGATGCCATGGATGAAGAAGAGCTCTATGTGGGACCAGAAGGTGTGCTCTTGGCGGATGGTGGTGATGGTGCCGATTTTCTTGTATCTCGGATGGAGTTGGCGGATGAAGTAGGCGGTGCTGTAGTAGGATGTGTGGAAGAAGAAGATATACATGGCGTCCATGATAAAGATCGTCCTGTAGAAAAATTAGTTCGCGCCAATGCCTATCGATCCTGCACTTCACGTTCACCTTTGCAAGCAAGGTGGAATAAATGAGTGATATTATTATACTCCTTATACTCTAAAATGGTCTGAGTCTCTTTATTTAATCCACCCATAAAACGTGGATGCATAGCTTCATTATCCTCAGCAATACCGCATTTAATCATGCCAGTTTGTAATTCCTGATAATATTCCTCTACAGAATTTTTTCCTTGTCTTAAGCGCTGCAATTTTTTATGTAATTCACGTTGATAATATGGTGGAACCCAGCGAGTATGCATAGCAGTTTTCAAAGCAGCCCAAGTAGCTGGAATAGGATATAATCTACAATGTTCAGACCACCAAACACATACAAAACTAGTGAACACACAAATAGCAGAGCAACACGTATCCTCGGGATATTGTAAGCATGTAAGCCATTGTTCGGTTTGTAAGATAAATATCAGGAATGTATCTACCCTTGAATGGCGAGGTATTCAACTTTAG
>NW_025230139.1:0-3689 GCF_018294505.1 Triticum aestivum | reverse complement strand
TTAGGGATGTGGTCTTGATATCATACCTGAGGGGGTGGTGCAGCCCTACCATTGCGATTATATGCATGTGGACGACCTCGTGGTTGTGGTGCTGGTGGTTGCACGTAGTTCTGATTTTGATCAACCTCATCCTCGTAATAGTCCACCTCCTCTGCACTAGCAGCAGGAACTACAGAAGCATCAACATTAGTAGCAGCGGCACCAGAAGTTTGTCCTAGCTCAAGAGAAACACGCTGCGCTTGCCCTGCTGGATCCCGAAGTGGTGGTTGTTGATGTCATTGCAAGGGTGCAGTAGATGCGGGTGGTTGTTATGGTAGACGTGTGAGTACTTCATCGAACTTGGCGTCCAACTTGGTATCAATTGTCTTCTCAAGGTCATCAATCCTCTCCAGTGCCTTTCCAAAGCTAGCCATCACGTCTTCCACCTGTTGACCCAACAGTTGCTTAAATTTATCATGAAGCTCCTTCTTCGTCATGTTCTCCCAGTTAATCTCGTCGGCTTGTGATCCTACCATGGTTAGCAGCAATAGAAACTGATGTTTGCTTGAACTACGTTGATATTTCCCCAAAGAGGAAGGGATGATGCAACACAACAACGGTAGGTATTTCCCTTAGTGATGAGACCAAGGTTATCGAACCAGTAGGAGAACCACGCAACACTACATGAATGACACCTACACAAAAATAACAAAAACTCGCAACCCGACGTATCAAAGGGGTTGTTAATCCCTTTTGGGTAACGGTGCTAGAAATTGGCAAACAGACGTGATAAAAATATGATAGATGGGATAAATAGATCTCGAGTAAAATAAAGTGCGGCAAGGTATTTTCGTATTTCTAGTTTAATAGATCTGAAAATAAAAGCAAATAAAAATAGATCGCAAAGGAAAATATAATAAAGAAGAGACACGGGGGTCGTAGGTTTCACTAGTGGCTTCTCTTGAGAAAAATAGCAAACGGTGGGTAAACAAATTACTATTGGGCAATTGATAGAACTTCAAATAATCATGACGATATCCAGGCAATGATCATCATATAGGCATCATGTCCAAGATTAGTAGACCGACTCCTCCTGCATCTACTACTATTACTCCACACATCGACCGCTATCCAGGATGCATCTAGTGTATTAAGTTCATGGAGAAACGGAGTAATGCAATAAGAACGATTACATGATGTAGAAAAGATCTATTTATGTAGAAATAAACCCCATCTTGTTATCCTTAATGGCAACGATACATATGTGTCGGTTCCCCTTCTGTCACTGGGATCAAGCACCGTAAGATCGAACCATCACAAAGCACCTCTTCCCATTGCAAGATAAATAGATCAAGTTGGCCAAAACCCCAAATATCGGAGAAGAAATACGAGGCTATAAGCAATCATGCATATAAGAGATCAAAGAAGACTCAAATAACTTTCATGGATAAAAAGATAGATCTGATCATAAACTCAAAGTTCATCGGATCCTAACAAACACACCGCAAAAAGAGTTATGTCATATGGATCTCCAAGAGACCATTGTATTGAGAATCAAACGGGGGAGAGGAAGCCATCTAGCTACAAACTACGGACCCGAAGGTCTATAAAGAACTACTCACGCATCATCGGAGAGGCACCAATGGACATGATGAACCCCTCTGAGATGGTGTCTAGATTGAATTTGGTATTTCTGTAACTTGCGGTGGCTGGAATTGATTTTTGTCGACTCCCCTAGGGTTTCTGGAATATTAGGGTATTTATAGAGCAAAGAGGTGGTTCGGGAGGCCACCGAGGTGGGCACAACCCACCAGGGCACAGCCTGGGCCTCTAGGCGCGCCCTGGTGTCCTGTGCTCACCTCGGGCTCCCTCTTCAGTACTTCTTTGGCCCACTGTATGTCTTCTGGTCCAAAAAAATCCACAAAAATTTTGCTATGTAAAAAACATGCAGAAAATAGCAACTGACACTTGGCACTATGTCAATAGGTTAGTACCAAAAAATGATATAAAATGATTGGAAAACATCCAAGAATTATAATATAAGAGCATGGAACAATAAAAAATTATAAATACGTTGGAGACGTATCAGCATCCGCAAGCTTAATTCCTTCTCGTCCTCGAGTAGGTAAATGATAAAAACAGAATTTCTAATGTGGAATGCTGCCTAACATGTTCATCTTATATTCTTTTCTTTATAGCATGGACATTTGAATTTTATATGGTTCAAAGCAGTAGTCTAGTTTTGACATGAGACTTAAATACCCAAGCATATCAACAATACCATCATAGTGCCCCTTAGTTGGTGCTTTATAAGAGAAGATGGAGACTCAAATTAAAAATAAAAATTGCATAAAGTAAAAGAAAGGCCCTTCGCAGAGGGAAGTGGGGATTTGTAGAGGTGCCGGAGCTCAAAGCGAAAAGATAGAGATAAAACATTTTGGGAGGCATGCTTTTCCTGTCAACGAGAATGATTGAGTAGTTCCCAATACTTTCCATGCTAGATATATCATAGGCGGTTCCCAAACAGAAATTAAAGTGTATTCTTTTTTCAACCATACTTTCACTTTCCATGGCTAGCCGTATCCACGGGTGCCTTCCATACCAACACTTCCCAAGGAATTTATTATTTGACAACATAAAGTAAATTCATTTTTCATTTCGAGGCTGGGAATCCCTAATACCTTTGCCTTACTCTCGGGCAAATAACATATCTAGCATTGAAATATATTAGCCACCCCTACCATTTCATGAGTGGTACGAGCACACAAAATAGAAATTTATTTTGAAAATTAGAGATGGCACATACAAATTTGCTTAGAACGGCACGGAAATACCGCATATAGGTAGGTATGGCGGACTCATGTGGCAAAACTGGTTTAAAGGATTTTGGGTGCATAAGTAGTGATCATACTTAGTGCAAAATGAAGGCTAGCAAAAGATTGAGAAGAGACCAACCAAGAAATGAAAAATCTCATAAGCGAGCATTAAGCATAATTAACACCGAATAATGCACCACAAGTAGCATGTAATTTCATTGCATAACTGTTGACTTTCGTGCTTGCATAGGGAATCACAAACCTTAACACCAATATTTTTATTAAAGCATAATTACTCATCAACATGACTCTCATATCACATCATCATATCTCAAAAATATTACAAAGAATCAAGTTTATTTTGTCCAATGATCTTCATGAAAGTTTTTATTATATCCTCCTTGGATATACATCACTTTGGGACTAATTTTCATGTGTTGCTTTTGACAAGCTCAAACAAGTTTAAGTGAAGATCATGAGCATAAAATTTGTTTCTCTCAAATTAATTTAAGTGAAGAAAGAGAGAATTTCTAAAAAATTACGAACTCTCAAATAAATCTAAGTGAAGAATGAGAGAATTTCTTTAAAAAATACTACAACACAGCGTGCTCAAAAAGATATAAGTGAAGCACTAGAGCAATTCCATAGCTCATAAAACAGTTAAGTGAAGCATATAGAGCAATTCTAACAAGTCATGGCATAATTTTGGCTCTCTCAAATAGATATGTCCAACAAGGATTCAAGACTTAAAACAAAAAGCAAAACAAGCAAAGACTCATATCATACAAGATGCTCCAAGCAAAACTCATAGTATGTGACGAATAAAAATATAGTTTCGAGTAAAATACCGATGGTTGTGAAAGGATCGAGAAGAGGTGTCTAGAGGGGGGGGGG
>NW_025230138.1:0-16264 GCF_018294505.1 Triticum aestivum | reverse complement strand
CCTCCCCCGGGTCGATTGGCTGTCATGGGAGGACTAGGGGTGCATTCTAAGGCTTCCTGTGTGCTCGGGGAGGCTCGGGGGCCTCCTTTTATAGCTCGTCGAGGTCGGTTCCGCGGCAGCCGGATAAGCTCTCCGGCGAACCGCCTCTCTGTAGCTTGCAGGGCAACGTGGCGTGGCCGGGGATGACGGCAAGAGCTAGCGGACGAGTGGGCACTGCTCCAGGGGCGAGCTGGCGAGCGGAGGTGGCTTTGGCGGCGCCGACATGGGCAGAGGCTGTCGGGCGGCGGCGGCGGCTAGCTCTTGGCTTGCCGGGCATGGCGAGGGGCGGCTTGGCACGTAGCGGTGAGAAAGGGAGTGCGTGGCGAGGCTCTGCAGTGTGGGCAAAAACCGTGGGGGCCAGCGTGTCGGCTCGGCGCACGTGCGTGCCAAACGCACGCTCTGCTCGCGCTCCGGCGTGCACAGGACGTGCTCGACGTAATGCCAGAGCATGCTAGAGGTCGCGGTCGAGGCTGGCAATTAACAGACCTAGGTTAGGAGTAATGGGGAGTCTAGTGGACATGCTAGTTTGATCAGAGGTGCAAGTTCACAGTGCAATGCCACAACTCATGTCAAAACTGGTCATGCACTCCAGGTGTCTGACAAAATGCCAAGGGCACTTAGGCAAGTCTTGGAGTGGCCAAAAACTCCAGATGGTGGTCTCTTTAGATGCAAGAGAGAGTGGTGAGGTTATTTGGACAAAAAGGGAAACTTGCTAGTGCAAGTTTTGCAAAACTACATTCCTGGACAGGAAGTAATTGGCATCATTTCATGAATCAAAAATGATCAAATGAGTGTATGCTCCTGGACTTAGGGGTTTAGTAAGATGGTCTACAAGTAGGATAAAGAATCAAGGGCCAGAGGGCAAGTAAGACTAAGGTTGCTGTACAAACTATCATGATGGACCAGAATGAAGATGAGGTTGGTTCACTCAATATTTTTAAAGAACAGCACTAGGTTTTTGCATAATGTGGAATCTTAGGCCATTACCATCATCCCATAATTTTGGTGGAGGCCAGGAAGAAATATTTAAATGGGTTGTAGTGCAAAATGCACTCTGGACCAGAGAAGAAAAATTGAGTGCAGGGCTCAAAATATTTCATGAATGAAATATATTTTTGCATAAAAGTGATTTAAAAACATCACATGACATCTCCAAATTTTTGTGGGAATTTTAAGTGAATCTATCAAATGGTTGTAGTTCAAATATGGCCATTTAACCTTGAAAAAACATTTTCAAGAAAGTAAAGATCAAGCAACTTAATTATTTAATTAGTTATACTAATAAAAGGAAGGTTTTTCTTGAGGTTAAACAAGTCCAATAACATATTAGAAAAGTAATTTTCTCTTTGGGAAAAACTCATCATAACAGGGAAAGAAATGATTTTAAAAAACAAAATGGGGCTCAGAAATCCAAAGTTTTAATTCCTGGCAAAATTTTAATCCATTAAAACAAAGCCAAAATTTTGGGGTGTCACACATTCCAAAAATGTTATTGGACTTCTATACTCTCTCAAGAAAACAATTCCTAATCAATGGTTTTATTTGCATATATGTCTTTCCTGAGCCTTATTCCTTTAAAATGACTTTTCATAAGTTCTAGAGTCTCTTTTGCACTGCAACCATTTGATAAATGCATCAAAAAAAATCACCAAAGTTTGGGGATGACATATGATATCCCTGAATCACTTTTGTGCAAAAACATCTTCTGTTCATTGGAGATTTTTAGCTCTACACCTTTTTTTTAAATCTGGTCCAGTGGGAAATTTTGCACTATGACCTATTTAAATATTTCTTTAAAACTTCCACCAAAATTAGGGGAGGTCAGTAAGAGTATATTATCCACCTTTATGCAAAAACCAAGTTATGTCTTTTGAAAATTTTGAGTGAATCAACCTCTTTTTCATACTGGTCCAACTTGAAGATTTGTACTGCAACCATATCTTTACTTGCTCTTTCATCCATGATTCTTTTTCCTACTTGTAGTCCTTCTTATAAAACCCTTAAGTCCAAGAGCATGAACCCATTGGATTACTTTTGGTCCATGAAATGACAACTTTTAGTTTCTGCCAAAAACTGTTTTTCTCAAATATTTGCACTAACAAGTTTCACCCCTTGACAAACTAACCTGGCCACCATCTCCTACACCTAAAGAGACCCCAATCTGGAGATTATGACCACTCCAAGTAAGGCCTAGGTGTTCTTGGCATTTTGTCAAACACCTTGTAGGCATGACCAGTTTTGGCATGGTTTTTAGTTAACATTGCAAGCTTGGTCTCCTGGCCTAAACCCCATGTCCATTAGCTTTCTTGCAAACCCTAGCCTGGTCTTGTTAGTTGCCAGCCTCGACCGAGTGCTCTAGACCACATTGGCATTCTGTCAAACATGTCGCGAGCGTGCTCTGGGCGCACGTTTTGCATGCGCATGCACCGAGCCACCACGTCACCCCCACCCTCGACCACTCGCTGGAACGCGCCAAGCTGCCCCTGGTGCCCTACAGCACCGCCGTTTGAGCCCCTTGGCGGCACGCTGGCGTCCGCAGTGAGCCCCTACCACGGTCGGCGCCGCCCGAGCCGCAGCCGCGCGCCAGCTGCCCCTGGAGGTATTCAAGCTTATCCCCTCACTCATCTGCAAGCGCTCATCGGTGCCACGACACCCTGCCGCAGCAGAAACGGTCGGCCGGCGATCCTATCCTCGGCGATGGAGGAACCGACCTAGCTACTCTATAAAAGCGTGACCCCGAGCTCCTCCTAGACCTCAGGCAGCCTCAAGCCACTCCACTAGCGCTCCCCTAGCTCGCAATCGACCAGGAGAGGCCGTCTTTCCCGTCTCCGGCCAGCTCCGCCACCGCCGCCCTCTGGTCCGTTTCGTCGCAACCAGACCCTTCCCCGTCCAGCCAACACCACCACCCGACTCCCCTTAGTCTTGCGGAGCCGCCCAGCTGCTCAAACACTACCGGGAGCCACCGTAGTTCAAACGCCCAAAACTCCCGAAGCCACCGGCCGCCGCGAAGCCCACCGCCGGCTACTCCCTCCGTCCCCACCTGACTGGCGACCACCGGGATGACCGCCCTGGACCCGCGGATCCATCTCCACCCTTGGTGTCTCCAACGGCGCCGCCGTTCGCCGGCGAGCATCGCCGAAGTCCCGCCTCCGCTCGGGGCAGAGGAAGAGGAGGGAGAGGACTAGTCAAACCTGACCAGTGGGCCCGCTGGACCCACTGTCAGTGACACACGCGCCGTCCACGCTGGAATAAGTGGAGGCGTAAATCCAAAATACGCCTTCGACGTGGTCAGTAATCGAAACGTTTTTCTTTTTCTGTTTTATTTTTAAAAACAGATTTTGACCAAAACTTTGACTATCTATAACTTTTTAAATAAAACTCCAAATGAATTGATTCTTTTTCCTACCTCTCTCAAATATTGTCTAGTTTATTTTACGATTTATTTCAAAAAAATTCAGACAACTTTTTGGTACTGTTTTTGAAACTATTCATTGATTCAAATATATTTTTTAAATAGGATTTTGGAGAGAGGAGAAAACTTTCCAAGTTTTGGAATGCACCCTGCCTCCCCACTACTTGAAGGCAAGCATTCTGAACCCTGGCATAATATCGTCGTGTGTTGTTTGATACGGTTACAACACTTCTCGTCTCGGAGTTTTCAATATTTTCTTATGTGATGATATGTTCAAACTCACGAGTGCATATTGATGATTCTTGCTATTGGAGTTTGATATGTTGGGATAATAGTCACCCTCACATGCCTCTCATGCATACCAGAAGGAACCCGGGAAAGTCTCTGTCTTGGGTGGACATGAGCTTGTCTCCGGTCATTGGGTCGGTTGTGTCCGGTACGGCACAGTGAGGCATGATGAGTGGTGGTTATGTCTGTTGGTTGAAAATATACTGGTTATGCTAACCATGCAAAGAATATTTAAACCTCCTGAGTCGACCATAGATCGAGTCTTGTTCCGGTAACCTCCACACTTGTTTCGTACTACCACATGTCCCTGCCACAGGTAGGGTACGATTCAGTAAGTTGTCAACCCCTTTCAAGCAAACACCGTACAGAGGGGCCAGGATGAGGGTACCACGGCCATGGATTAAAGCCAGTCCTCTAGTCAAGGGGCATGGGTGTTTCGGTTGTAGCCGAGGGGGTAGCTTCCCCAGTTTGCGCGTGGTATAAATTTTGTGATCCCATGCCAATCGAGGTTGTAGCCTCCCCACTTAGAGTTTTGCTTAACGAGTGTCGTGGGTGATTTCAGACACCGGTGAGTTAAGCTGTTGTGTGCATGTCAGGTGCATTTTCATTTAAAAGACCATAGACGGAATTAGTCCCGATAGACTAAAGGAATCCGTTACTCGTGGGTAAAGAGTACACCCTCTGCAGAGATATAATCTATTCGAGTAGCCGTGTCCATGGTTAAGGACTATAGTCTGGGTTGGGTCAAGTGTCGGTCTTAGTGTCGGTCTTTGGAGGAAAAACAACTAAGTCAGAACTTTGATCGTGACCAATGACATATGATGATTGTGATTATTATTGTTATAGACTAACGACATTCATTATTTGATTTATTGAGTATCTCTGGGACGGTTCTACCTCCGGGATATTCATTGTGATGATTTTAAGCCCTTTATGTGGTGTCGCATAAACGCCCGACTGTCGCATGTTTTGCTATTTATTTACCATATAAGCCCTTTATGTGGTGTCGCATAGACGCCCAACTGTGGCATGTTTTGCTATTTATTTACCATATAAGCCCTTTATGTGGTGTCGCATAGACGCCCGACTGTGGCATGGTTTGCTATTTATTTATCATATAAGCCCTTTATGTGGTGTCGCTGAGACGCCCGACTGTGGCATGCTTGTTATGCAATTACCCTATAAGCCCTTCCTGTGGCATCGCACAGACGCCCGACTGCGGCATGTTTGTTATTTATTTCACTTATGAGCCCTTTCTGTGGTGTCGCTCAGACGCCCGACTGAGGCAATTCTATTTCTACTCTCTTATTGCATTACGCATGTGTTGTGTGAATAACTTATCTGCATGCATCATGGATTATATTTTTGGGACTGACGTTGTGATCCTAGAATATTTCAGAATATGATTATCATTTGTTATATTATACCCGTGTTCAAAATGTTTGCGAGTACATTCAAAGTACTCACTGGCTTGTCCCTGGCTATTGTCTTGGCCAGATTTCTTGCGCGGAGAGGAGCAACGAGATGACAGCCCCGGAACCTAATCAATGGTGATAGCAGCCTCGCGAAGATAGGAGTTAACCTGGTCAGCTGTTCCCGTGGGAAATGGAGTTCCCCAGACGCTGATGTCTACAAACCGCTTCCGCCACCAACCACTAGAAACCTCGTGTTGTACTCATAGGCCAGAATGGTCTTGTACTACATATCATGTATTTTGCTTGGCGTTATTGTATCAAGTTTGTGTCTCGCCAGCTAACAGTAGTCCTAGGGCTGGTGAGCATAAGGGCCATTTTCTGGGAAATTAATATCCTGAAATCCGGTCCTGACAGACACTGGGCTCTGCTTCTTCATCCAACCCTTGTAGATATTTAAACAAAGGTAGGCACCCATTGCTGCGTATAGGATGTGATCTTCATCTAATGTCTTCGACTCCCATGCATGATGAAACTCGTGATGAGGTTTCTTCAGTTTAGCGTACGAAGGATCAATCATGGCTGCTGCCAGGGTCAGCATTGAAGGTTGAGAGGAGGATACCAGGCTTGCCTTCTGGAGATCAAAGGGCTGGCCTACAACGAGACCTATCCGACGCAGGACATCCCTATCGTTCTTAAAGCCTACAATAACGAATTTCACTCTTTTGTCCTTGAGGAAGTTCTTAAAATCCTGGCACTCAACATCGGCATGGCATATGTGGTAGACCAAGCGAACGTTATGTATGCAAACCTGGATCATGCCGGGCTTCTTCCTCTCTTCGTCCTTTAGATCTGTCTCTCGTCCCGAGACTGTGGTGTACTCAACATCTAGCCCAGCGACCCACTCATCCGTTGAACTGTTGAACATGCCTAGGAAGCGAGCAAGCCATGCTTTCTTCGTCGCGGATCCACGTGTGTAGATGACGATGAACTGATTGCCGGTGATGGCTCTAACCTGGTACTCAGCGGCGACCATGGAGATTTGGGAGGCCATGGATTTTGGAGGAGGGTTAGGAGAAGTTGAACTATTGTACCCCGCAAAAAAACTGGGAGCGAACTAATGTGAAAGGACGAGACGACTGGGAGCAAACTACTGTAAGGTAGAAGACGGGGACGGGTAGGGCGTGCGAACGGCGTGGGGTTGCTGGCTTGCCCGGTGGATAAACAGCTGCAAGCCCCCAAAGAGTTCTCGAGAACTATGCGGGACCCACTAGATGTCATGTCCACTAGACACATATCGTAAGCCTGACGGTATAGCTTCTTCATGTTCGCACGCCATGCTAGCGCATGGATGTAACTTCACTTAATTCTGTCAACCGTCGACCTTTGCCTCCCTCGCGCGGTCGCGCCCTTTGTGACTTCGACCGGCTATAAATGAGCAATTTTTTTGCCTATTCCGCATGCATGGTACTCCCTCTGGTCCTTTTTACTCCTGTCAACCGTTTGCAAAGTGTTTGACCAAATTTATTCTTTTTTTTGAACACCACCTTATATTAATTAACCAGCCACACCAGTACACTCATTCGATACAATATTCACCACACAGGGTGGTACGTTGTTTACAAGAATACCATCTAATCTATTGTCGAAGCTATACTTAGCGATTAAGTGTGCCACCTTATTGGCCGAACGGCTAATCTTTGACAATTGATGATTGTTGATAAACTTCGAGATGCTCAATGCTTTCATCTTTAGGTCACGCATAGCAGACCTGTCATAGTCTCCCGATGCAAGAGACGCTACCACAAAAGCGCAATCAGTCTCTAAAATTACAGGATTATGAAGAGAAATACCTATGTAGAGACCGGCAATGCAAGCCCTAAGCACCGCTTCCTCCATGCTTTGACAGGCATCAATGAAATCCCACGACCAAATTTATACTAAAAATATCAATATCTACAATACTGATTATAATGAGTATAAGAACTACATTTTACAATGAGTGTAAAAATATTGATTTGACATTGTGAATGTTGATACTCCCTCCATCTAGGTGAGTAAGTCATCTTAGGCTGTGCACCGTGACCAAGGAGGAGGGGAAAACGAGAGACATTAATGTTTATTTGCTAATTAATAGTATTGCATGAAATGAACTAACCACTGCATGTCATGTTTGATAGTCTCAGGTCATTAAAAGCATGCACACCCTCATCTCTTATTGGTTGATATGTCAAGAAACAAGAAACGAGGTAGAAGTTAATGCACCGCGCCTACGTGTTTTGGGATTATTTAGTTTTTGTAAGATGACTTACACACCTAGACAGAGGGAGTACATTTTTCTATAAGTCTGGTGAAAGTAGAGGTACATTGACTTCAGACAAAACTTATATGCACAATGCAGACTAGTTCCTCCGTCCAGGTGCGTGCCATGTCCTATCTTGTCATCACAACAAGGTTAGCTATTAGAGTACCTCTACCTCCCTTCTAGTTTAAAGGGATCGATTCAAAAATTTCACCTACTCTTAGCAAGATAGTGGAGGCAGTGGAATAGTTTTTGAAGTCTGCAAAAGTACTCAACTAGTGTTGTCATTCTTCACAAAAAAATGTGTTTACCAATGCATGCGTGAACACTAGTTACTCTAACCCCCCTCTCTTCTTTAATTTTTTGCCACATCAGCATGTTTGCTATTCCAGTGTGCATGATACCAACTAAGATACCACCATTATGGCCAGCCTTAATCATCGCATCCAATAATTTAGTGCACCTTGAAATATGAACATGTGTGGGGCGTGTATGTTTTTAATGACTTGAGACTATACCTAGCCCGGCATGCAAGATGACTTATTATGCACCGTTCCCCATACCTGCAGGAAGCCCGTTCGTCTCCAAATCTTTTCCTCTCCATGTGTGGAACCAATATTCCTGCCAAACTCTCCTTCTCCCTCCGGTGGTCCCACCACTCCACCCCGTGTGAAAAAATCTGCATGCATGACTCTCCTTCCCCCACGCTCGTCCAATCCGTTGTGACCAGCAATATTTCCACCCCTTCGCTCCCCTGTAATTTAATCCAACAAATATGCCCACGTAGCTATTACTTAACTGCAGGTGCATTGGGTCACTGACATATGGGCCCAACAGGGGTCTGGCCCACATGTCAGTGACACAACTGGACCTATAGTTAAGTCAGTGCAGCTCAGTCCATATCTTACGTAGGTGTGCCATTATTCGCTATAAATACTGTGCCTCCCACAACATCGCTCATTCCTCCCCCTCACATTCACGTTCATCGCTATCTCCTACTCCTTCCTCTCACGTCGACCACCATGGCATCGCCCCTCCCAAGCCCTAGGAGCCCCTCGCTGCACCGCGCAGACGGTCACGCGTCGACATTCCGTTCCTCGCCGCCACTAGCCGAGGAGGACGCGTCGGTGTTCCGTTCCTCATCGCTACGCGATGCGTCGCCATTCCGTTCCATGCCGCCAATAGTCGAGGAGGATGCATCAGTGTTCCGCTCCTCGCCGCGACGCGACGCGTCGCTGTTCCGTTCCTCGCCACCACTTGTCGAGAAGGACGTGTCGGTGTTCCGCTCCTCGCCGCGACGCATCGAGGTGGACGCGTCGGCGCCCAATCTCGCCAGCACGCGCGTCGGAGGACGCATCGGCTCCCTGCTACGAGGAGAACGCCGCGCCGCCCGTCGAGCCCCCCAGCCTTGAGGAGCTTTGGAAAGAAATGGATGTCGCCTTGTGGGAGGCTTTGCCTCCAGCAGAGCGCGCCAAAATAGAGGCGGAGAAGAAGGCCGAGGAAGAGAAGTGCACCACGGAACAAGCTGCCTGGGAGGCCTATGTCGCGTCCGAGAGAGTCAGGCAATTGGCTCTTTGGTAGAAGGCTCGTGCGAGGGCCGTGAGGGTGGCGGAGGACGCCCGTGCCGACGCCCTAACTGCAATCGGGCCCAAGCGCCTCATCTACACTTGGCGGTACGTGGACCGGGTGCATGCTTCCAGCGAGGAGGAGTACCTGTTTGCGCCGGATCACCACACCAGTGAGATCGCGCTCGCCCGCCGACAAGCTGCCAATCAACACCTCGCGAGTTGCGAGGCTGAGGAAGAGGCGTTGTCTCGGCGCGCTGGGAAACGGCCGCGCACCAGGGCACTCGTGGCGCGCCGCAAGCGCTCCTGCAAGCATCGTGGCTTTTAGGACGAGTATAATTTTTGTTTCGTAAGGCGATCTCATTAGTTTTGGGACGCAAATGATAAATCCCGAACGTTCAGGAATTTTTAGCGTCCTTAATTAAGTATGTAAAAGGAAAAGTTTGGAAACCTTGCGTATTCATACACATTTTGCAAGTACGTGCATATAGCACAAACTTTACTATATACTATCGCACTAGACGTCTCTCTCGATATATGCTTGCAGACTGTGCTACTCCCTCCGTCCAGGTCAATAAGTCATCTTTGGTTGTGCACCATGACCAAGAAGGAAGGAAGACTTATACACCTAGACGGAGGGAGTACTACTATTACTTATGTACGTGCAAATGCACGTTTTAACATTACGATGTGGTTTTTGTAAAAGTAGAAAAACAGCACTAGTCAAGGTTGTGAAACGATTCAATGCAAAACAAATGCAAAAATGCTCGTTTGATTGTTTATTTTTAGCTTCCTTCTCTATGGTTATTTCTCTGTCGTACTTTGTACGGAGTATCTCACTGGTTGGAAAGACATGCAAATTCCCAAACCGCTTCCTACACCCTGTATCGAATTTTTTGCCTAACAAGTTGTGTCGTGCAATTGGAATTCCAACTTGAGTACTACTACTAGTAGGAGTACCAGGGGCCAGTTCTTGTAGGCCTCTAGATTAGTAATCCCATAACTACTACCTCCATCCTGGTTTATTGGTCCCCATTGTAATCTGTGTCAAATTGTGATCATAAATTTAACTAATGAAATGTTAGTGCATGTCACATGCACTACTCCATCTGTCTAGGTGAGTAAGTCATCTTAGGCGGTGCACCGTGACCAAGGAGGAGGAGAAAACGAGAAACGTTAATGTTTATTTGCTAATTAATAGTATTGCATGCAATGAACTAACCACTGCATGACGTGTTTGATATCTTAAGTCATTAAAAGCATGCACACTCTTTATCTCTTATTGGTTGATATGTCAAGAAACAAGAAACAAGGTAGAAGTTAATGCATTGCGCCTAAGTGTTTTGGGATTATTTGGTTTTCGTAAGATGACTTACACACCTAGACGGAGGGAGTAACATTTTATCAGTTAAATCTTTGGTCAAAATTTAGCACAAATTACAATGGTGAGGAATAAACCAGGACGGAGTAGTAGTTTAGAAGCCCAAATAAATGAGTGAGGCGCCTTATTGTTACTCTCCACTGTGACTAGTCTTGTGGGAAAAGCTGGGGAAGCCGCCAAAAGAACTGGCCCTAGGAGTAGTAGCTAGGGATCAAGTGTGGGAGATGAACCGGAGAAAGTAAATGCAGAGAGATGAAATGCAAAAAAGACGGAGGGATGCGATGGTTGCTTGTCCGTTTATTTTACCAGGCCACTTATTACTGGGAGTGGTTGGGTTTTGTGATATGACGGCTTTACTGCCGCGCCACGAGCAGGGTGAGAGGTGAGACTCCCGTGCAGTGTCGCCCTCTACACTTGTACTACATCGGTCGTGGTTTATTAGCCCCCCATTGAATTTGACTGAAGATTTAACTAACAAAATGTTAGTGCATGTCAACAAAAACTATATCGTTGGATTTGTATTTGAACATAGTTTTGAATGATATAATTTTAGGTGACATGCATCAGCATTTATCGTACTATATATAATGTTAGTTCAATTTTTGGTCATACTAATCTATAGTAGTAAGGTGCCCGTGCTTTGCACCGAAGAGTGAAATGCATTGATCGGGGAGTTGTTTATTTTGACAAAGGATGTGGGGGTCATCTCATGTGTAACGGGTATCGATAGGTTTCTTCGGATATTATTTCATCTCTAGAGCTCACAAACATCCGGGTGAAATAGATAAAAAGGTATCTTTTGCAAACAAAAGCGTTCAACTGTTCAACCTGCATCCAAAACTTGTGAAGAAATAACACTTATTGTGCTTTGCAAGAAATGATCTTTAAGAAATAGTTTTTGAGTATCGATTGTTATACATGTTGGCTATAGATGACATGGCACTTTCTTATAGTCAATAGTTGGCTATACTATTAAGTAATATTAACCATGCCCTTATACACCTAGATGGAGGGATTAAATCAGGATGACTTGCAAGGGGGCACAGGAGATGTAAGAAATGGTTCATCGTAAGTCTTTCACCAGTACTATAGTAAAAATTCATATATGGAAGATTCTAGACTAAACCATAAACGGATACGCTTTTATTCATGCTTGATAGTCCAATGGAGCAAGATCCTGCATGGAAGTCTCCACATGCTTAGACAGCGGATTACATTGAGCGAAGACTAATGATCAACATTTAACTTGATAATGGGTATGTCCAGGTGAACCTCCTTGGAGTCCCCGTGCACCGCGTCGGTGGGTAAAGGATGCCATGGGTTTTCCAAGTCCACATTGGCGGGATAGTCCTAGCTCCCCAGAGTCCTAGTCCGTTCGATGAGGCCGGTGTTGCCGCCCACGCGACCCGGAGGGGTAGTAACACTGACCACGCACCCGTACATCAGCCTCGTGTCAATGTCAGCGTTAGTGGCGTCGCCCCTGATGCACATTACAGAGACGGGGCGGCGGCCTGCGCGGGCCTCGCCGGTGCCCACGATCAAGAGGAAGACGCTGCCGTCCTCCTCCGAGACTAGCAAGCGGCAGTGATCCTCCAGCGACTCCGGCATGGTGAATGGGTAGCACGTCTCGTACTTGATGTTCTCCACCAAGGGCCAGTAGTGACCGCTGCACGCATCCGTGAGGTGATGCACCATGTCCGCCGGCGAGCCACAAAATGGCATCGGGCACTCATAGTAGTGGACGAAGGGCTCCTTGGAGGCATCGACCAGGCCGTCCATGAAACGGGAGTGGCTGTAGGGGACGTTGCGCCAGTTGAATATATGAGCAAGTTACTACGAGATTTAATCCGAATAAGCACAAAATAAATCATGACGGCTATAACAGAGATGAAACTAATCATGTGGACTAGCATAGTAGTAGGATACAGTGTAGAAACATGAATTCTACCACGATTTCGAACAGGAAGGACAGAAACACATATGGTGCAACGGGAGCAGCACCATTGGCGTTGAGGTTGTCGCCCATGTCATTGAGGAAGAGGTTGCCGAGGTCGGGGAAGAAGTCGTTGTCGGTGAAGTCGTGGCTGCCAGTAGTCGCAAGAGTGCGCTCCCCAAATTTCAACAGCGCCCGCCGAATGTAGCGCAGGAGGGAGTGGCTGTAGGGGACGTTGCGGCCGCCGAATGGAGCGCAGGAGTAGCACACGAAGCAGTAGATGGTGTCCTTACTAGTACTCCCTAGTCTCTATCTATCTATATCTAATCTTATAGAAAACCGATTTGGTGATGATGGTATGCCTGCCATCTTGTAATATAGACCGTCCGATCTATATCTGACGGATAGAAAGCCAACTATGACAATTTTACAAAAGATACCCGCACCTCTCTCCACATTTACAGATAAGGCCTTGCCTCATTCATCCTTATCTCCCACAACCTCGTGATCCTCCCTATGTCTCTATCTCTACTACTCTTCTTTGTTTTCTATAACAAATCGAATAATGATGCGCCGTCCACTGTATGCCCAGCTGAACACGCCTCCTCGCCTCCATCATCACCAACTGAGTCTTTTATAGGAGTAGGAGTAGAGAAAAAAACGAGTTGGTGATGATGGTGTGCCATGCAATGCACGGGCATCTTGCTATTTTTTTGCATATAAGTCCAAACACCACGTAGACACGGTCTTTGAGCATGGTTCGTAGTCGTTCCATGCTCGGGCATTGAAGTTTGTAACTATTTTAGATTAGAATATACTACTCCTTCGGTGCTAGTAGTAGAGCAGAGTCCTACTCTACTACTCTACTCAAGCAAGTTAGGGCATAGTACTGTAGTAGGTACTGTAGGGAGTACCAGTACTGTGATCACTCAAGCAAGTTGTCTGGCATTGATATGACCCTACGCTGCTGGTATGTGTCTCGTAAGTCAAGCGGCGTGCTATAGTCATCATCACCTGTCCACTTCCCGCAGCACATATTCGCTTCTCCAACTTTGTCCGCACATAATCTCGTCCAATCTTCCATCCCCGCTAAGGCGCCTCCCCCCCTCGTCCGAAACCCAAGCACTAACAATGGCAGAACCGAGTAGCGTCCGCCAAAAGAGTGGCTGGAATTCGCTCCCCACAAAGGTAATCAAGCTCATTGTTTCGCGTGTGGACAATCTCAGTACCATGCCACTCGCCGCGTGCTCGTCGGGGTTGTACCATTTACTCAAATCCCTCAGGCTGGAGCTTTTTAAGCCAGCTCCTTGCTTGTTGATGCCGCCTGATCTTCAGAAACGGCATGTCACGCAGCATAACGATCATAGGGTGGCGAGCATCAACCCCCTTGACTGCGATCCGATCCCCGCCAGCCTCAACTACATTAAAGGTATGTACTGGGTCGGCATGAAAACGTCTTGGATGGTGCTCGTCGACGGTCACGGCAGCTGGATGCTCGTGGAGGTCTACACCCGGCGATTGATCCCCCTTCCTTCGATTAACACTGCACTGCTTTGGCACCGCGGCCCAGAATACTCGGAATCTTACAGTAGCCAACATGATACCAAGTTTGATTTGCTCAAGGTTGCAATCTGCCAAGTGCCCACAAGATCTGCGAATTATAAAGACTTCAGGCCAATTGCGTTCTTCAACCGTGGTCTCGCCTATCTGACAGTTCACTGCGGTAAGTGGATAAATCTGCACGTCCATCGCAGGATCATACATCCTCCATGGTTCTCTGATGCCATTAAACACAAGGGCTTCATTTATGTTGTCGACTCCTTCTATGGTTAGACGTATTGCTGGCCTACTCCAGTCATCGCTACAAACGGCTGTTGCAGCAGTATGTTACTTTCCTATGATATCATGATGGCTTGCTTACATTATTGTCAACATTTACTGAAACAATGTTCATGCTCATAACATGCTGTTCTTAAGATTGACTAAATTAAGAGCCCTTTTTTATTTGACTCCAACTTGATATGATGTTGTAGGCCGCCTGATGTCCCTACCCTTCCTAATCCCAGAACCTTCCAAAGAAAAGCAGCATGGTAGTTGCAGGTGGTTCCTGGCTCGATTAGACGACGGCGAAAGATTGATGATCGTTCGCACGTACCGGACGTGTTGTTTCGCGGAATACAATCACAGTCACTGCAAGGTCTTTGAGCAGGATCCCAGCTTCTCTGGGCCTTCAGGAATTTTTGACTGGAGGCTGGTAAGTAGCCTTGGTACACGCTCTCTGTTTGTCGGACTAAATTATCCGATTAACCAGGAGATAACCGACGGCAAGGATCATGATGACAGCGCGGTTTCGTTCATCAGGCAAAAATGTGTGTACACAGCGTACCATGCGTCTCTGCATGCACCATACCCTGATATGTGCCGCCACACTCTGCAGCCCAAAGTAGGAGAGAGGGTCGCAAGTATCAGACTTCGACCTGCTGGCTGGAGTTTCCCCCGTCAGGCACCCATCTGGTTCAAGCGGTCAGCCAATCTCCGCAGCTTAATAAATAGTAACGTCTAACTGAGCCAGTTAGTTAGATGCAAACACTTGGTGTAGTAGGATCTTTATTTAGTTTGATGCATACACTTGTTCTTTTTTGGTAGCCCTTTTGTAATGATGGCTGATGTTTGGTTTGGAAGAGAGAGTTGCGTCTTCACTCTTCTAGCCTGCTTACTACTTCTGTTGCACCCCCAACCCTGGTTGCTGCTACTGTTGTTTTCAATGTACAATCAGTAGTATATTTTGTCTATTGGTTGAATAAATGTGTTGTTAGAATGACAAATACAATGTTTTGGAAGTCGTTGCACGGTTCAATCCTTTAGTGCCCCATACCGTACGTAGCTCATACTATTTTTCGTACGGAACACATTTTCCACTTGTTGATAACATGCAGCCCACTGACATAGGACCAATAGAGAAGCCCATAATTAACTGGAAGGGAGGCTCTCACATGAATCCGGCCCAGGTACATGCTCATAGTCCCCTAAACATAAATAAGTAAATAAATAAATAAAGCTAAATGCTCATGCACCATTTCTTTGGGAAAATAGGTAGCCCAGTATTCCTTTTTGAAGAATACCCAAGCTAGGCCTATTTGTTTTCTCCGAATTACTGGGCTACAAATCTTTGAAGACGAGGAGGGATGCATTCCGTCCTGGCCAAAGAGTATGGTCAATGTCTGTTAAAAGTAATACCAAAAGGGGTTGAAAATTCAAAAAAAAATAGCAAATGGGATATTAGTTTCTTTTTTTGTTTTTGTTCTTCACTCATATCTTATACGTATTTCATTGGATTTAACATGACATAGTACTAATTTATTTTTAAAATTGTTTTAGTATGGCTATTAATTTTTGGATTAAGAATATTTCGTTCCCTAGCAAAAATTTGCGAATTTTCAAAATTTCCCACATATTTAGTTAATTTTTTGACCCTGGTACTGACCAGAAAATGGCCAGCAATTCTAAAAATGGAAAACGGGCTGCAATAAATTCCATATGAATTACAAAATGAGTAAAAAAATTATAAAAATACTAGCAAATGGGTTGTACATGCCACAGATTTCGAGGCTGACTTGTTTACGCAAGGCTTTGTTAGTGAACACACGATTCTAGCAGCAGTGACTGTTGGATGTCCATCCAATGGCCGACGTGCTTCCTCAATCTCTGATCTTCCTGCTCCAGCCGCCTAAACTAGCACCGACGGGACTGCCTGTTCCCTCCTCTTGTGGCCCGCTGTGATGTCGCGCAGGCTTCCCTGGCCCACCCTACTCCCTCCGCTGGCCTGGCCGCACGCAATCAACTGCCTCCTTATTACGCGAAAAAAAATGATTCCTCCCACTGGCATCTAGGGCGCACCGGTTGGGAGGCTGACCTGTGGGCCTACTAAGTTG
>NW_025230137.1:13319-16265 GCF_018294505.1 Triticum aestivum | reverse complement strand
TTGCTCATATTTGTAACTCAAAGCAGGAGCTGCGGAATAAGCGGAGACTGGCGAAGGACGAGGTGACGATGTGGGTCGGGAATGGTTCCAAGGTCGATGTGATCGCGGGTCGGCACGCTACCTCTACATTTACCTACGGGATTAGTTTTAAACCTCAATAATTGTTATTTAGTGCCAGCTTTGAGCATGAACATTG
This sequence comes from Triticum aestivum, assembly GCF_018294505.1. Taxonomy (NCBI): domain Eukaryota; kingdom Viridiplantae; phylum Streptophyta; class Magnoliopsida; order Poales; family Poaceae; genus Triticum; species Triticum aestivum. The sequence goes on along the minus strand of NW_025230137.1, from coordinate 16,069 downwards.
TATCTGGATCTCGTTTAATACGAGATGGCTACTCATTTAAATCCGATAATAATGGTTGTTCTATTTATATGAGAGATATGTTTTATGGTCATGCCCCGCTGGTCAATGGTTTATTCTTAATGAATCTTGAACGTGATGTTACACACATTCATAGTGTGAATACCAAAATATGTAAGGTTGATAACGATATTCCCACATACTTGTGGCACTGCCGCCTTGGTCACATTAGTGTCAAGCGCATGAAGAAGCTCCATGCTAATGGACTTTTAGAGTCTCTAGATTATGAATCGTTTGACACATGCGAACCATGCCTCAAGGGAAAAATGATCAAGAATCCGTTCTCCGGAACAATGGAGCGAGCAACCAACTTATTGGAAATCATACATACTCATGTGTGCGGTCCAATGAGCGTTGAGGCTCGCGGAGGCTATCATTATGTTCTCACTCTCACTGATGACTTGAGTAGATATGGGTATGTCTACTTGATGAAACACAAGTCTGAGACCTTTGAAAAGTTCAAGGAATTTCAGAATGAGGTAGAGAATCAACGTGACCAAATGATAAAGTTCTTACAATCAGATCATGGGGGAGAATATTTAAGTCATGAATTTGGTACGCACTTAAGGAAATGTGGAATCGTTTCACAACTCATGCCACCTGGAACACCTCAGCGTAACGGTGTGTCCGAACGTCGTAATCGCACTCTATTGGATATGGTGCGATCTATGATGTCACTCACAGATTTACCGCTATCATTTTGGGGATACGCTCTATAGACAACTACATTCACTTTAAATAGGGCACCGTCTAAATACGTTGAGACGACACCGTATGAATTATGATTTGGGAAGAAACCTAAGCTATCGTTTCTAAAAGTTTGGGGATGCGATGCTTATGTCAAGAAACTTCAACCTGAAAAGCTTGAACCCAAGTCGGAAAAATGCGTCTTCATAGGATACCCTAAGGAAACCAATGGGTATACCTTGTACCTAAGATCCGAGGGCAAGATCTTTGTTGCCAAGAACGGGTCCTTTCTGGAGAAAGAGTTTCTCTCAAAAGAAGTAAGTGGGAGGAAAGTGGAACTCGATGAAGTACTACCTCTTGAACCGGTAAGTAGCGCAGCTCAGGAAGATGTTCCTGTGGTGCCTGCACCGAATAGAGAGGAAATTAATGATGATGATCAAGGTACTTCGGATCAAGTTACTACTAAACTTCGTAGGTCCACGAGGACACGTTCCACACCAGAGTGGTATGGCAACCCTGTCCTGAAAATCATGTTGTTAGACAACGGTGAACCTTCGAACTATGAAGAAGCAATGGCGGGCCCAGATTCCAACAAATGGCTTGGAGCCATGCAATCTGAGATAGGATCCATGTATGAAAACAAAGTATGGACTTTGACAGACTTGCCCAATGATCGGCGAGCGATAGAAAACAAATGGATCTTTAAGAAGAAGACGGACGCGGATGGTAATGTTACCATCTATAAAGCTCGATTTGTCGCTAAGGGTTATCGACAAGTTCAAGGGGTTGACTACGATGAGACTTTCTCTCCCGTAGCGAAGCTGAAGCCCGTCCGAATTATGTTAGCAATTGCCGCATACTATGATTATGAGATACGGCAAATGGACGTCAAAACGGAATTCCTTAACGGTCATCTTAAGGAAGGACTGTATATGATGCAGCCGGAGGGTTTTGTCGATCCTAAGAATGCTAACAAGGTATGTAAGCTCCAGCGCTCCATCTATGGGCTGGTGCAAGCATCTCGGAGTTGGAACATTCGCTTTAATGAAATGATCAAAGCGTTTGGGTTTATGAAGATTTATGGAGAAGCCTACGTTTACAAGAAAGTGAGTGGGAGCTCTGTAGCATTTCTCATATTATATGTGGATGACATACTTTTGATGGGAAATGATATAGAACTTTTGGACAGTATTAAGGCCTACTTGAATAAGTGTTTTTCAATGAAGGACCTTCGAGAAGCTGCTTACATATTAGGCATCAAGATCTATAGAGATAGATCGAGATGCCTCATAGGTCTTTCACAAAGCACATACCATGATAAGATATTGAAGTAGTTCAATATGGATCAGTCCAAGAAGGGGTTCTTGCTTGTGTTGCAAGGTGTGAAATTGAGCTCGGCTCAATGCCCGACCACGGCAGAAGATAGAGAAAAGATGAATGTCGTCCCCTATGCCTCGGCCATATGGTCTATCATGTATGCCATGACCTGTACCAGACCTGATGTAAACCTTGCCGTAAGTTTGGCAGGAAGGTACCAAAGTAATCCCGGCATGGAACACTGGACATTGGTCAAGAATATCCTGAAGTACCTGAAAAGGACTAAGGACATGTTTCTCGTATATGGAGGTGATGAAGAGCTCGTCGTAAAGGGTTACGTCGATGCTAGCTTCGACACAGATCTGGATAACTCTAAGTCACAAACCGGATACGTGTATATTTTGAATGGTGGGGCAGTAAGCTGGTGCAGTTGCAAGCAAAGCGTCATGGCGGGATCTACATGTGAAGCGGAGTACATGGCAGCCTTGGAGTCAGCGCATGAAGCAATCTGGGTGAAGGAGTTCATCACCGACCTAGGAGTCATACCCAATGCGTCGGGGCCGATCACACTCTTTTGTGACAACACTGGAGCTATTGCACTTGCCAAGGAGCCCAGGTTTCACAAGAAGACCAGGCACATCAAGCGTCACTTCAACTCCATCCGTGAAAATGTTCAAGATGGAGACGTA
>NW_025230137.1:5732-13244 GCF_018294505.1 Triticum aestivum | reverse complement strand
GCTTTTTAGGAACGCGCTACTATTAACTAGCTGTAGCGATTTCTTCATCCCATGCTACTGCTATATCTTTCATCATTTTCCCTTTCAGTTCTCCTTTCAGATGCTAGAAACCAGGTACTATCTTTCATCAAATTCATAAACCATTACTAGGTACGGTAGTACTCCCTTCGTTTCAAATTACTCGTCGTGGTTTTAGTTCAAACCACGACGAGTAATTTGGAACGAAGGGAGTACTAGGATAACAATTTCATGCATAGCCAACATGCATCCTCAAGCAGTACATGGTCATATCAACGGCCATCATCATATGTAGTTCTAGATGATATCGACGACGATCATGATATGTAGTTCTAGATGATATAGCCACACACACATATGTAGTTCTAGATGATATAGCCACACACACATATGTAGTTCTAGATGATATCGAAGACAATCATCATCCTCAAGCCTGGGCGGTTGGTGTTCCTGATAGTAATTAGGATGGCCTGTCCAACACGAAGATTCTTGCCATCGAGGAATTTCTTCCACCCAACCGAGCTTAAGTGTGTGCGACCGTCCGTGTCCACGCGGTAAGTACAGGTTGTGACGGAGCCCCTTGCAGTAAGGCGTAGTCCAGCTGAGCCTTCTTCATCAGGCTCGATACCATAACTCACAGATATGCTCTTTGCCAATTTCTGAATAAGAAAAACATATCAATTAATAAGCATCTGATCGAACTCTACACTAAAACATATATATCATCGACTAGATTCCACACAACATATACCATATCATTGGACTGTACACTAAGTAATTCACACTATTAATTTACATTTGTAAGTATAACATACCATATCATGTCGATCAACCATGGTATTTGTCAAGCGGGTCACGAATGGCACCCCGACAAAGTCAGCACGTGGCGGAATTATGTCCCACAGGTTGGACACCTCCTCCTCACTCAGCCTTGTTCTTTGAGCTACGATGGCTTCATGAAGTGGGTCCTCATCATCTTCATCGAGTGGGTCCTCATTATCTTCATCATCTTCATCATCTTCGTCATCTTCATCATCTTCCACCAGGTTGAGATAAATGACAGCTAGCTTGGGTCTTTCTGCTCGGAAGTTAAAGCTGATCAACTCACCACCAGTAAGATGCATGCGAGCGACGAAACGGGCCCATCCATCTCCTCCAATCTGCGACATATTGCGTCCTTTCTCGACCTCCATAGTGTACGGCCCCCCAGGAGCCTCAAATGTCACAGTGTCTCCTGTCAGCTTGTTGAATTTCAACCTCATATTGCATGGGACGATCTGTGTAAACTAAGCAAAATGACACAATGCAGTAATGCCAACACTAAAAATAAAATAGTTATTACATTTCATCTAATTTCTTACCGCGGCCCTCGCCTTCTCTCCCCGCGGCAGGGCCTTCTCCTTCGGCCACCCCTCCGTCGACTCCGTCGTGGAACGCTTCCTGGCGGGGGAGGCTGCGGGGGCTGGCGCGAGGGAGGAGGGCGCTGCCGACCACCGCTTGCTGGCCGGGGAGGGCGCTGCCGGCGAAGACGAGAAGCTCGAGAAGCTGCAGCAGGAGTTCGACGAGATGCGCACGGAGCTGGTCGAGTTGAAGAAGCGGACCAAGCGCACGGACAAGGCCATGGTGAAAGAGCGCTCTGCGGGGGACCAGATAGCGGCTTGGTTTGACCCCAAGGTGCGCGACATGGGAGACGAGGACATGGCGGCCTTCTTCGCCGCGCTGATGCAGATGAAGGACGCCGTCTTCGATCGCGCCAACCAGGTTCTCCTCGAGGCGATGCACGCCCACATGAGCCGCATGGCGGAGGTGGCCCCCCCGCCGCCGCCGCCCCGGATCTTCGGTGGCAGCACCTTTGAGTACGGTAGCAGCAGCGGCACCGCCAACGACGGGATGGTGTTCCAGTTTCTGGTGCCTCCGCCACAGGAGCAGGGGTTCGAGGCCGGGATGGATATGCAGCAGATGGTGATGCCGCCGCCCCCTCCGTCTCACGTGGTCGCCGCCGGGATGGATGTGCAGGAGATGCCTCCGTCGCCGGGGTTGGCCGCCGGGATGGATCTGGAGCAGATGCAGATGACGATGCCTAAGCCGCCGGGGTTCGACGCAGGGCTAGACAAGGAGATAGATCAATGGCTTGATGTGATGCTGCCGCGTCCGGAGTTCACTGCCGGGATGGAGACGGTGCAGCAGGGGCTCCATCAACTGAACGCCGTTTCCGTATGCCTAGATTACATATGCATCTTCTACTTAAGTCTTCGCGTTAATTTTTTGTTTTGTTTGAAATGAAGTCGTCGCGTCAATCTTTGGTACATGCTGTGCATCTACCCTGGATCTGGACGAAATTAAATATTTCATCAACATTTTTATTTGGCCATTTCCTTTCCTTATCATGCATTAATGGGTTGTAATCTGTATTGCACCGATATGAATGAAATACAAAGGTCGATCTGTGCTGGATACATCTATCTATTAATTACTCTGTATACTATTACTAAAATAAGGGACAAACGAGCCATCACATGCACTCACATAATCTACAATTTTGACACCGTTTATCAGAATTTTTAATGGCTGAGATTTAAAAGATTCAAAAATTACATACGACTATATTTGGTACAAACAAGTCACGTCAGAGGAGGTACATCCATATGACATATGTATATGCAAATAAAAACTATACATGCAAAAACCGCATGGGGCATGTGGTTAGCAAATTCAAAATCCGTAATACAATACATGTGCAAATACGCGTCTGTCATTTCCTCTTACCATTAATTCCTCCGGCCAGAAGCATTGTGCGGTACGCATCTTACGGTTGATTTGGTCATCAGCTCGTATTTACTTTACTTGCCCAAGCCTGTGACTCTCGATTTCTTCCTCCCCCAAAAGCATCATGTGACTTGGGTTATAACCGAACCGAACCGATTTGTTGGTGGACCGAACTGTCGGGCTTGGAGGACGCCGTATGTCGCATGGTTTACTGTGATTTGTTGTCGTGCAAGGTCGCTGGATGGTCATGGCGCGCGCCGTGCAGGACCGACCCGACCTCCATGTGCCTCGATCGAGGTCGTGATGAGCGTGGGGCGGGGCCGGATGTTGGAGCTCATGGTCAAGGAAGACGCTGTCAAGGGTGCCGGCATGCACTCGTCGCCCATAGAGGGTCCGAGTCAACTTGCCTGTTTTCTGTTTTTTTTTTCCCAGAGCAGCAGGAGCCAGGAGATGCGAGTGACTCAGGTTCCCTCCCTCCCTTGACCCGCGTCGTTACGTCCGGTTGAGAGCTGTATCCAAGCTTCGTGCCCTCCTGCGGAAACCACCCGGTGCAACTGATTCAGCTAAGCGCATACAAAAGAAAAAAAAGGAACGCTTTCTTTTGGGGGTGCGAAGGAATAGTTTCTAAATACTCTCTCCGTTCCAAAATAGATGACTCAACTTTGTACTAAGGTTAGTATAAAGTTGGGTCATCTATTTTGGAACAGAGGGAGTAAATAATAGGGTGTACGTAGTTATCCTTTGACGCGTGAGTTTAATGTATACCCAATCGTATCTCATTGCCAATCACGAAGTTTTAATGTACGTAGCCCAGCGAAGAAGGGATTCCTCTCCGGACGCTTGCTATATAAACCCCCCCGACCCCGAGACGTAGCCACACCAAAGCCACACCCACAGCCACTCCTCTTCCTCCCTTTCTCTGAGGCTAGCCACCGAGCAAGCGAGCAATGGCGGCGCCCAACCGGAGAGGTGGCAGCGGCCGGAAGAAGATCGTCATCCGCCGGATCGAGCAGGAGGATGCCCGGTTCGTCTGCTACTCCAAGCGCCGCCAGGGGTTCTTCAGCAAGGCCACGGTTCGCCTTCTCTCCCCGCGGCAGGGCCTTCTCCTTCGGCCACCCCTCCGTCGACTCCGTCGTGAAACGCTTCCTGGCGGGGGAGGCTGCGGGGGCTGGCGCGAGGGAGGAGGGCGCTGCCGACCACCGCTTGCTGGCCGGGGAGGGCGCTGCCGGCGAAGACGAGAAGCTCGAGAAGCTGCAGCAGGAGTTCGACGAGCTGCGCACGGAGCTGGTCGAGTTGAAGAAGCGGACCAAGCGCACGGACAAGGCCATGGCGAAAGAGCGCTCTGCGGGGGACCAGATAGCGGCTTGGTTCGACCCCAAGGCGCGCGACATGGGAGACGAGGACATGGCGGCCTTCTTCGCCGCGCTGATGCAGATGAAGGACGCCGTCTCCGATCGCGCCAACCAGGTTCTCCTCGAGGCGATGCACGCCCACATGAGCCGCATGGCGGAGGTGGCCCCGCCGCCGCCGCCGCCCCAGATCTCCTTGGAGTTCGGTAGCAGCAGCGGCACCGCCAACGACGGGATGGAGTTCCAGTTTCTGGTGCCTCCGCCACAGGAGCAGGGTTTCGAGGCCGGGATGGATATGCAGCAGATGGTGATGGCGCCGCTGCCTCCGTCTCAGGTGGTCACCGCCGGGATAGATGTGCAGGAGATGCCTCCGCCGCCGGGGTTGGCCGCCGGGATGGATACGGAGCAGATGCAGATGACGATGCCTAAGCCGCCGGGGTTCGACGCAGGGCTAGACAAGGAGATAGATCAATGGCTTGATGTGATGCTGCCGCGTCCGGAGTTCACTGCCGGGATGGAGACGGTGCAGCAGGGGCTCCATCAACCCAACGCCGGCTTCCCGTACTGAGAGCCCGAGTCCAGTGCATATGGACACTAGTTTCGTATGCCTAGTTTACATATGCATCTTCTAAAGTCTTCGCGTTAATCTTTTTTTTTTTATTTGAAATGAAGTCGTAGCGTCAATCTTTGGTACATGCTCTGCATCTACCCTGGATCTGGACGAAATTAAATATTTCGTCAACATTTTTATTTGGTCATTTCCTTTCCTTATCATGCATTAATGGGTTGTAATCTGTATTGCACCGATATGAATGAAATACAAAGGTCGATCTGTGCTGGATACATCTATCTATTAATTACTGTGTATACTATTACTAAAATAAGGGACTCTCGCCTGTAGCATGGCAGCCAATAAAACACACTCATCTTGGCATCGGGCCATGAACCAAGACGCCCAAACGTCCAAGAAAGCTAAAGTGCAGCACGCCTAAAAAATTATACAGGCCAGCGATACTTGCACGTATGAAAGTCAACTAGAAGTACTATATACTTCAATAGACATGTCTCGTCTATTAGGCAAAAATATTTTGCCCGATAGATTAGGATCATGAGTATGAGAAACAAAAAAGGCTGTGAACATACAAATAAATGGAGATATTTGAAATACAAATAAAAGTACGGGCCTTCAAAAAAAAAGATAGACTGAGGTGTCAGCATGCAATGATTACAAACTACGCACCGTTAAATGTTTATAAATAAAAACACAAGAACTGATGCATAAATCTAAATATCAACAGGAATATATGTCACTAATTCTTAATAAGATATAATCAAAATCGACGTATCTTAAAAATACACGATCTCTTGATTCTAATATAAAGGTTGAGATTAAAAGATAAACAAAAGTATTCATGACTTTAATCAGTGAGCAACGGTCACACACAAAAAGGTTCGCATACATAGGCATCGAGAAATTAGCCATTTGGGTTTGCATCTATGTGGCACATATAGACAAGGAAAGGCCTACCGGTAAAAAAGGGAAATACTTTTGCTTAGGCATATATGTTCTCCCTCGGTTGTTTTTACTCCATTTATTATATTTATCCAAAGCCAAATTTTGTAAAGCTTGAATATATTTATAGGAAAAATATCAAGATCTACAATACCAAATAAATATAATATGACAAATTTATTCCACAATGGATCTAATGATGTCAATTTTGTATTTATTTTTTCGTATAAAAGTTAGTCAAACGTTGAAGAGTTTGTCTTGAGACAAGCTCATATTCAGAGTAAAAAGAAACTGAGGGAGTACATAAATTTGCATGAGGTCTATAGAAACTCCGCAAGGCCAGCAGTAATAGGAAGGCAACATTACCCAAGGAAAAAATGCTATAGAAAAAACATTCGCAAACTACATAGTGAAACAGCCACAAAAATCAACAAAAATGTCAGAGGGACAGATGCAAAGATCGCCAACCAATCATAAACACCAAAATCCAAGAAATTTGTCAGTTTGTGATAATAATTATATATGCAGTTTTATCATGTCGGTCGAGAATACGAGTTTTTTAATCTTTTGTAAAATACATCCTAGATAAATCTTTTATGATGTGGATAAAAAAAATGATTCATTCATATATATAAAATTTGATATATTGATTTTTTAATAATTCTGATTGTGTTTTATCAAGCTGCACATTCTGGCTACAATATATCTCCTGTAATTTTTGTTGCATATTATTGACTAATGCAGAAAAATTAAATAGGATAACATTCTCTAGACAAACTACTGCCAGAGAAAACAATGACATTCGCACGACAGAGAATAACAAGTTATGACGAGGGTGAGTGAGAGAACATTTCACAAATCTCGGCAACACTCAATGATAGTTACATTGATTTACATTCGAAAGCGAGATAGAATTGGAGTATTACGAGAAGACATCGAGCATATGGATCAGGTATGATATGGTATTCATAGAAATATGGGCAAATAAAAAAATCAAGTATAAGAAATAAATATTTACATTTTCTCTAAAATTCCAAAAAATCTTTGTGGATAGAATCAAGGGATGAGAAGGACTGGAATAGCGAAAGCTGAAAAATAGTATGAGAGATAATATTTTTTTTGCATTATGGGACACATACCATGACCCTTTTCGTCCTTCACCATCACACACCATTGTACTTGCCAACAACTTCATACAAAAAGGAATTGAATTTGCGCCAAAATCTAATTTTATTGTCCCGAGATGTAAATGTTGTTCATATTATCCTAGATGAATGCAACAACGAATAATATATATCAAGTATAGCTGCGCAAATACACGGGTCACACTGCTATATATATGCAAATTCCTTCATGTTTTTCCGTGAATCAGAATCTTTCCTTTCTTAGGGGAATCATAATCTTACCTGTTAAGTCGTTCTTATTCACACAAATATCGTCCTTTGGACCATACAAATATTAGGTCCAACATCACATCCGACAACACAAGAACTTATTACCTAAGAAACAGCCAGTAAACCATGCCAATGGAACGTCAGATATTTAACGCCCCCTGCCTCGCTATGTTAGGTACATGTATCCTTTGGATCGTCCATCCTTACGCAATCGGTCGTCTAGTGACCTCATATCATTGAGTTAGCAATCCTATCCTATCCTGGTGCACACAAATTTTCTCTCTCACAAAACTAGTTTTATTTTCTGCTCTTGGAATGTACTACGTGGCCAAGGCCAACCTCCTAAGTATGCCAATGACCTCTTCAAATTAATCTCTACAAATCCTCACGCTACGTTCATCCAAGATTTTTTTTACCTTGTTTGAAGCTACAAAATCCTTTCTACCTTCTTGACTAGATATCACCGAGATGA